>NW_009199983.1:0-5548 GCF_000690835.1 Fulmarus glacialis | reverse complement strand
CCCTTCCCCAGGGCCAGGGCTACTCCCAGGGCTGGGAGCAGAGGTGAGGAGTGTACGGAGGTGCATCGAGGTAATGCTTTTCTTCTCTCTGCAAGCTCCTCTCCCAGCACTCCCTACCCTGCATGGGCCTCCATCACCCATCATCAGCGCTCGAGAGGGGCTGTGGGAGGGAGGGGAGGTGACAAAGCCACAGCTCTCTGCTCCAGGGATGTAGAAGCAGCCTCCCCTGCGCTTGTGCAGCTCTGCTCTGTGCCAGTCCCTGGCACCTCCTGGGAGCACGCTGCCCACTGCCCGGCCTGCTTGACACTGCCTCCTTCCGCGCTCCCTGGCGCAGGAGCCGGGCTCACCAGGGAGCTCTGGGAGAAGGAACTACATGAACATCTCTGGCCAGGAGTCAGAGCAGAGGCTGCAGGAATGGGCTCTGCTCTGGCATCTCTGAGCCAAAACTGTCAGTGCAGGATGAGATGGTGAGTCTCCTGGACCGCGTGCTTACCTCTCACCTGAGGTCGAGAGCCACCGGGGGCTCAAGCAACTGTTCACAGTATTGGTGCCGGACCGTCGCCATGCTAAGGCAGGGTTTGCCACACTTGCACGTCCTGTGGAGCCACAGGACGCAGCACCTGAGCCCGCTGCGGTTTTATTTGCCTGAGGCCAAGAGATAACCCCACCCTCATCCTGCTGCCCGTGCAGCTCGTGCTCACCCCTTTCCCTGGGGTGGATGCTCAGCCACCACGGGGTGGCCCAGGCCGGTGGCTCTCCGCCATCACATTGCTGTCTGTCATGTAGACACCTGCAGTGGAGGACCTGGTTTTACGTTCATCCCTAACTGCTTTTTTTTTCCCCTCTTTCTGTTTTGGCGGACTGAAGAGTGAGAAATACATCGATCTGAGAAACTAGAGAGGGAATCTACTAAGTGCTTTCTTCCTTCAAACCTTTCCTGCTCTTGGATTGCCTTCTCCCATCCTTGCTCCAGTACCTGGGGAGCACGGCCAGAGATTACTGCGTCACAGTGCTGAGCCCCAACGCGCAGGGGGACACTCCCGTGACTCACCTGTCCGTTACCTCAACCATGGGCTTGCAGGTTGTCGACTTAGCAGCAGCAAAGCTGGACTTGCTTACTACTACAGAGAAGCCAACAGCAATATTAGAAAGAAATATCCCATTAAGCTACCTGGTGGAAGGATTTGAGGCTTTTTCAGGAAATCTGTCCTGTACGTGTGTGGGAAGGTTTTGATGTGTTGTACCCCAAACTTGCTCAGAAAAGCTGGTGAAATTTTACTTCTACTTTTGGGATGTCCCAGGCACCTTAGAGGTAGTGGTGTGCAGGTTAGACGAGTGAAGAATGAAAGTGGTGTATTAGAGCGGCATTTGCCAGCTGCTAGGGAGGTGTTAGTGCTTAGTGCTTTGCTTTTCCTTTTGAACTGTTCTTGTCTTGTTGGTTTAGCCCAGCGTGTCCTGACGGTGCTGTGCAGGTAGGGAGCTCCACGACAGGTAGCTGTGATCCTATGGGAGGTGAGTACCTGGCAGAGCAAGGACAGGGCGCCCATCTCTCAGGCACTTGCCAGACCAAGGGCTTAGGTTCTCTGGTTTGTAGCGTTGCCATGCTAACATGAAGGGGAGGGCTTCTCTCTCCCCACTGCCCAGGGAATTGGATTGCTTTAGGGGGGCTGCACAGCTGCTGGCAACAGCAGGTTCCGGAGCCCCCCCCGCCAATTTAAAACTAAGGAATATTAGGCCAGGGCCAGTTGGCGATGTCTCAGGGCTTTTTTTGTGCTGAACAATTACCAGCCCCAGGTAGAAGTGGTTTATTTCTGTGCTTCGGTGGCACCTCTGGCCCCACAGCCAAGCTGGTGCTACAGCAGCTGAGTGGTGGAGAGGGGAGATGGGCAAGCAGCCTGCCTTTAGCTTCTGCTGCTGTGGCCTGTCCCAGCCCTCTGCCTGAAGCATGGCTCTCCCTCCTGCCTCCTCCTAGAGAGATCAGCCCCCTGCAGCCCCTCCTTCTCTAAGTCACGTACTCTCAGTGTTAGCTGTCCACAAGCCTGTAACCCCCCCCAGCCCTTCGGCAAGGGGCTGAGGCTAACCCTGGGTGACAGGAGAGATGTCCCCTCGTGCACCCCCAGCATCCTCTGCCGGTAGCAGGGAGCCATGCAGCAGCCCAGTGGCCAGCGCCCTAACAAGCGGTGAGCTATACTCATGAGCTACAAGTGGTGTTGAAGCAAAAGCTTTGGTTTATATATATTTTTGTTGGATTGTGTGTAAATTTCCAGAAGTTTTGTCTGATACTTGCAAGGTTTTTTTTATATATGTGAAAATAAAGTACAAAGTTCAAAGCGGGGTTCTGAGTTTGTTCCCGCTAGCAGCGGCCCCACGGGGACTGCTCGATTTCAAGGTTCCCTTCCCCGGGAGCAGGTTACCAAGGCTGGGTGGCACCGTGCACACTCCCACCTTCAGGTTTGCTTCCACAACAGCGGGACTTTCACCTAGGAAATGGGCTTAAATCAGCAGTCGAGTCTCAGCTCAAACCCCTCCTCTCCCAGGCCCCCGGCACTCGGGACACTGCTGAAGATTGTGGTGGGCTGGTGGCTGCTGCCCCGGGGGTCTCAGCCCAGCTGCTCTCAGCAAGGCATCTGCAGCGGCACGCGCTGCCGCGGCACAGTTTTTGCCAGAAATGGCCCTTTGTTTCCCGGATGAAGCCAGCAGAACAGTTGTTGGCTTAACTTGCCTTTGCACTGCGGCTGGGGCAGGAAAATGTGTTCTGTTCACTGGTAATAGATGATGCTATTAACAGGTGGTGGACAAGTCCGATACCAAATACTAAGAGGTAGCAGTAGGTGATGGCTGACGAGGTACAGAGAGCTATTAGTCGATAAGCCTGCTGAGGTTCTAATAGATGACATGTTTATACCCCCTGTAGCTGGTAACAGATAATTCTATAGTTTCTAATAGGTAATTGCATTAACAGCTAATACAGGCACTAGTAACTACCAATACTAATAAATCTACTAAGGTATTCTAATAGATAATCGTAGTATTAGATTGTAATATGTAATTATATTACTAGTGATGGTAGATACTAAAAGATAATACTGTCAATGGAATTTAATAGATCCCAACAGTAGAATCTATTAGATGGTTGTATTAATAGCTAATACAGATACTAATAACTACTCATAGATAAGTCTGTCATTAGATTCTAATAGATAACAAGACACTATAGCAGAAAATTGTATTGATAGCTACTATAGATACTAATATATTAATGGATTTTTCCCTTAAAGAATTCTGATCGATTATAACTGTTACTCGTATACTAGCTACTCTGGATCCTGATAGATAATTCTTATTGATATATTCTAATATGTTTTAATTGGTAATTGTATTAATAGCTACTATAGATACTAAATACAAATAGGTAGTTAATTTATTAGAAGCTAATAGTAATAGCTTTTAATAGGTAATTGCAATAATAGTAATACAGATATGAATAGGTAATTCCGTTAAAAGATTCTCATAGATTATGAGACAAAATTGTATGGCTAGCTACTAAGTATAGTAATAAGAAACTCCATTCATGAATTCTAATAATTCTAATAGATAATTGCATTAATAACTACTATCGATAATTCTATAAGTAGATTCTATTATAGATTCTACTAGACTATTGTATTTCTAGCTAATATAGATACTAATAACTTAATGAATAACAGTATTATTAGATACCGGTAGCTTATACAAGAGAATCTTATTACCAGCTATTGTAGATATTAATAAATCTACAAATCTACAAATACATTCCAATAAATTCTGATAGTTAATTTTAGGTCCAGCTGCTGTAACTACTATTCATAGATAACTATTGTTAGATTCTAATAGATGTGCAGGTTGAAATAGCTATTTGTATTACTTCTGTAGGTACTAATACATAGTTCTATTATGAGAAGCTATAAGAAACCTGTGCTACTCCCTGCTGTAGGTGCTAATAATTACTAATAGACCATTGTTTTAATAGAATCAATTCTAAAAATTGAATTACTATTAGAAACTGTTAGTGCCTACAGTAGCTGTTATCTGATGTCTGATAGCCATAATGTTCTAGTCTAATAAAATCAATAAACAGAATTATCTGTTAATGATAGCTACTATAAACACTAATAATGCTAAAATCAACTCTGTTAGTGGATTCCAGTGGGTACCAATAACCTTAACAAATAACTCTTATTAGTAGCTCTGTAGATACTAATAGTTACTCATTGATAATTGCAGTATTAGAATCTATCAAGTTCTAACACAGATTGTTTTACCAGCTATGACAGATACTAAAAACCCAGTAATAAATAAATGCAATTCTGTTGTTGCACTGTTATCTGATTCTATAACATAGCTGTGCTAACAGCTAGGGTAGATGATAATAAACACTAATACACAACTCTGTCAAAACACTGACTTGTTGGAATCCATCAGACTGCTGTAGCTAAACTGTAGTAACACCTTCAACAGGTGGGAAGAGCCATGGATCTGATACTAAGATGTAGTGCAAATTATGGATGACGCCACAGGGCCCTGTGTGACCCATCTGATGCCTTTGACTCCATTTAACTAGACTGATAGCGCTTGATACCATTAAACCCCATGTGCCCCCCGCATTTGACCCCAGTTCATATTATTTAACCCTTCTTATCCTCCTTTGACCCCATACTCTCGGATGACCCTAATTAACCTCATTTGAACCCACAGTGACGTCTTTGAAGGGTTCACTTAAACACAGTTGACCCCCCTGTCCTCAGTTGACCCGTGGCCTCACTTGGCCCCAATTAACCTAATTTGACCCCATGGTGATATCTTTGAGGGGTTATTTGGGCCTCAGCTGACCCACCCCCCCGTGTCCTCATTTGACCCCCCCAGTTAACTTCATTTGACCCAATGTGACCTCTTTAAGGGGGTTCATGTGACCTCACTTGATCCCCATGTCCTCATTTGATCCCTGTGTCCTCATTTGACCCCAATTACCTGCATTTGACCCCATGGTGACATCTTTGAGGGGGGTCCAGGTGACCTCAGTTGACCCCATCCTCATTTGACCCCCCCCCGTGTCCTTGTTTAACCCCAATTAACCTCGTTTGACCCCATGGTGATATCTTTGAAGGGTTCATTCAACCTCAGTTGGCCCCATGTCCTCATTTGCCCCTTCCATGTCCTCATCTGACCCTCCGTGTGCTCATTTGACCCCATGGTGACATCTTTAAGGGTTCATGCACCCTCAGTTGACTCCCATGTCCTCATTTGACCTCTGTGTCCTCGTTTTACCCAATTAACCTCATTTGACCCCACAGTGATATCTTTGCAAAGTTCAGGTGACATCTGTTGACCTCCGTGTCCTCATTTGACCCCCAGTTAACCTCATTTGACTCCATGGTGATGTCTTTAAGGGTTCATGCGACCTCAGTTGACCCTCCCAGTGTCCTCGTTTGACCCCAGTTAACCTCATTTGATCCCATAGTGATAGCTTTGCAGAGTTCAGTTGACCTCGTTTGACTCCCAAGGTGACATC
>NW_009199982.1:867-1404 GCF_000690835.1 Fulmarus glacialis | reverse complement strand
AACGGCCTCCCGAGGGCGGGACGCCGCCGCGATGCTACTGCCTTTGAGGAAAACTCCTAGCGAGACATTAGGACCTCGCCCCCGCAGCTAATTGCAAACAGGTGGAGCCACGCGTGTTCCTGACCGCGATGAATGGCAGTCAGGAGGTGCCGTTACAGCACGTCGCGTGGTTTGGGGGTTTTTCGTACAGTCGCGGGGGCCAGGCAAATTTTGACTTTCAAGGGCAAGTGCGCTGATGGAGCGAACAGCATCAGAGGGAAGCCGGGGAGAAGTGATTCCGGCACAGCCTCCGAGTGTGGGGGGAGAGTAATCAGCACAGAGAATGTACTGCATGGGGGAAACCCCCCGGACTCTGACGCCAGTTTCGTATCAGGGACCCACCTGTGCTCTTCTGACGTACGGGAAGGCCAGTGCTGGTTATCAGCCTCAGCTCTTCTCAGGAAGAGACAAGAAGACTCCAAGTATGCAGAATTTTTAAGCATGTCCTATTTGCACCTCCAGCCAACTTCCCGCGGAGCTGTAAAAGCTTTGCAGCAG
>NW_009199982.1:0-694 GCF_000690835.1 Fulmarus glacialis | reverse complement strand
ACGCGCAGCCTCGTCCCTGCAACACTCGGCCCTCGCCAGAGGTACGCCAGCCTGCACGTGGAAATGGGTCTTCAACGCATCACCAAGCTGCTGCGTCGGCTAGTGCTCTCTCTTGCACCCAAAAATACGCCGGTCTGACACGAAACGCACCCGCTGCAGGTGGTGCCCGTAGGACCAGGCTGTCCCCCCGTGCCCAGCGAGGATCCCCCTTTCCCGAGCCCTCCCGTGTGCCCCCGGCCGTGGTCTTATCGCTCCAATAATGCACCAGGGCAGCGGGGACCCACCCCCGACCCCCGCAAGCGCTCCCTGCCCCAAGACACTCCGGGCTGGGGGCTGCTCAGGGCCCTGTCACCCCAGGCCCTGTGCAACCCCTGGGGGCTCTGCCCACGGTCAGGAGCGGGCTCCCCCCACCCTGCAAGCCAGGGCCCACGCGCAGCCCTGGCAAGGGTGGGGGGCAATAAAGGCGCCTGGCAGGGGTGAGGTGGCGCGGAGAAAAGGCAAGGCCTGAGAGGGGCTGGGAAGGAAAAGGAAAAGGAAAAAGGAAAAAGAAGGAAAAATAGAGGAAAGAGGAAGACAGAAAGATAGAAAGAAGAAGACAGACAGAAAGGCAAAAAGAGAGAAATGAAACAAACCCAAGAACACGAAGACGAAAGGAAGGACAAGATGAAAGAGAGAGAAATAAAGGGTGAATAAA
>NW_009199981.1:483-1116 GCF_000690835.1 Fulmarus glacialis | reverse complement strand
CGCCCGGGGAGCCGGGGCTGCTTCGTACCGCGTCTCCCACCGCATCCACCGTCACCTCCGCTGGGCCAGGTAATATAGCCGAGAGGGTCTAATTTGAGCGTGTTAGTTAATACTCGACCGGATAATCTTTCACATGTAAAACTTGTCAGAGCAAGCCCCTTCTGAAGCCCACTGTTACTGGCAAGTGGAGCCAGGTCCTGCTGCCGGCACAGAGGCTGCTCCGAGGAGAGGGCGAGGAGCTGCTGGGTGAGGGGACATTTCACTCTGTGTCTCCTCCATGAACTTCAGATTTTCAGGCTGTTCTGCTTTGGAGAAAACTGCTACCAACCGCACCGGCCCCTGCGAGCCAGCAGCCATCGGGACGCCGCTGAGCACACCACCGACGACTGCGGTTTGCTCTTAGCGAAGGGAAAAGATCCCCAATAAGCCTCTGCAAGGCAAAGTATGGCCAAAACAGCACGGTGGAACACAGGACCTCCCAGCTCAATGTCTCAAGGCATTACCTCCAACACACAAAATCTCCCCTGCAGAACTCACCGGTGACAGCAGTAGGGGTAGAAATGTTAACGAGTGCACTTTCCTGTAGCCCACGGGTGAAAGGAGGAGCGAGAATCGCAGCTTTCCCGCAGCGGG
>NW_009199981.1:0-254 GCF_000690835.1 Fulmarus glacialis | reverse complement strand
AGATGAGTGTTTGGAAAGCGTGGTTCAGGACGGATGGAGCGGGAGGTCCCAGGCGGAGGGTCCCCACTGGTGTCAGTTTATGAAATCTCAGCTCAGGACTGACCCAAGGAAGCGATCATGCTAAGTCAGATATGGAGAATAGGGTATCCCCCGGCGGTGCTGGCCAGCCGGGGTATATGATGGCCACGGGCATCTGGGGGGCATCTGCTGATGGGGCACACGCAGTGTGGTCGGATTTGTGGGACGGGGGAACG
>NW_009199980.1:0-2773 GCF_000690835.1 Fulmarus glacialis | reverse complement strand
TGTGTCTAAAAAGATTATTTCAATACCATGTTCAGTAAACTAAATCGCCAAGACAGTCAAGCAGAGTATTTAAACAGATATGTGACTGAAGAGAAATAGAATGAAACTTAACTTGAATTCAGAGCAGACAAAAGTCCTACCAGGATCTGAGCAACTTTAGTTTCATGGCTCCAAATTGAATACGAACTTTATTATATCATGTCCCTCTCATAATCCTCTTCTAACCGGTGAAGGTAAGAGCACAACAACAATGTAAGACCACAGAGGAAACCTCAGACTAGGCTAAGTGCAGGAAGGAGTTGTGGGTTGTGTTTACTCATCTCACTTCCTAGGTTCTTATTAACACCTGTGTCTAAAAAGATTATTTCAATACCATCCTCTTCTAGCCGGTGAAGCAGTCTTGCAACAAACTGCCAAAACTCTTGCTTTTCCCTAACTCAGGGCATTTGCTACCGACAGAGCTGTGCGAAACACACGTACTTACTTGTAAGCCATATCCTGGGACTCTGGAAGGAGCAGGTTTCCAGGAGGAACTGTTCAACCTCTTCTGAGACCTGAAGAGAAAACAGAATAGTACTTTTGAAGCAGATTAAATTCAAGACTACAGTATTTTTTAAACATTAAAATGTCATAAAACTGATTTAATGATGCAAAACCAATGAAGTAACATATAGAAACATTTAGGCAAATTAAGAGCATTAAATAGAAAGATAAAACTCAGAGAGGATTAGAAAAAGACACGAAAACCAAACAAATTAACCAGGAAACATGGTATTTTTTCGACAAAACCTCAAAACATACTTATTTTTGCTTCGTTCCTCATCACTGCTGTCACTTTCACTGCTAGAACTGCGATGTCGATGTTTCTTGTGCTTCTTCTTCTTCTCTTTCTTCTTCTTTTTCTCTTTTTTATCTAAACTGTTTTGCAGCTATAAAGCAAGACACCATTTCATTAGCAATAATTACTGTCTCTACACTTGCGCAGCCAGTATCACAAAGCAAAGTAACAGAGCTCTCTGTGGAAAGGCTCCTGGAACAAAACCAAAACCATTTAACAAGGTCCTCTCTGAAAACTAAAGAGCTTAATGGAATCTTCCCTAGTGTCAGTTTGGCATTAGTGCATGTCAAAACCTATGTCTGCAATCGCTCTGTAGTACTAAACCAAAAATTAATCACTAGCTAAAAAAAAAGGACACCAGAAGAGCAAGAAGAGTAAAATAACACTAAACTTGAAAGGAAGAGAAATTAACTCCTACCGAGAGACTGATAGAGCACCTTGTTCTATTTTATCAGGATTACAGAAAGCTGAATTTATTCTGTTTTTCTGTGAAGAGTCAGGAAACAGAACTCAGCTCCTTATCCTAAACAATACTAATTTTGACCTATGATCCTCTCCCTGGTTCAGTGTATTCTGTGCTTTGAGTCTGTAAAGGAGTACTGAGATACACCTACCAATTCTTTGATTTTCTTCATTTTAACAGGATTATTCAAAACTTCTCTCTTCTTTTCCTCCTCCTTCTTCCTAAAGCAGAAAAAAAAAAATCAGTATTTTCAAACAACTGAAAATATAATATTTTCATGAAAGATACTAATCAAGTGCAAGTTCTAAAAACATATAAAGCAGGAAAACAGACTCAACAAAATAGGTCCAACTAAGGAGGAGTTTGCCCTTTTCTTCTCCACTTAAGAGTGCAACTACTAGGGTAAACAAAAATTTGTTCTGTTACCATCAATCTGCCTACAACGCTAATAAATACCTGAACTCCCAGAGCAGACCAGATATATTCACATACACATAAAAGGGTGAGCTAAGCTGGTAGAGACAAATCAATGTGGAATAACAATCTTTATTTACCAACATACAGCTAGATGATCTATACAATGATCATCAGCTCATTCAGAGCACAAGATCTTAGATTTGAAATCAAGTCAGCAAAATTATCCAAAAGAAGCAAACTGACTCAAATACGTTATTTCACATTATGTTGCTGTGTCTACACAACCAAAACCCTACTAGTCGTGTAAGCAGCTGGTGACCTCTCTGCGGCCAGGGCTGCCACCTACAGCCTAGAGCTCACAAACAGGCAGACATAGCTTTGAGGAAGAGACACAACAGCAGTCTTTACAAAGATAAATAAGACAGCTCTTAGCGAGTTGCTAATACTGATGCTCTGCCTCATCTACTACTGCTTTTAGTGGAGTATTTAGTACCTTATCATGAAAAGTGGATCCTCCCGGATTTTGTTTGCCATATCTAGGACAGAATTGGCACCCGTCTTGGCAAAAATGGAGCCTGGGAGAAGTCCTGTCTCGTTGGAACAGCCAGCATCCTTGTCTTCTGTCTTCTCAAAGACATATTTGTCCACAGGACGACCCATAAGATATTCCTCTCTGTTCACCATGCCCCCAGGACCTTGGTACATCCACTCCAACTTCTCTTCTCTTTTCCTATTGCAAAAAAGACCATTTTATTTCTCCTTCTCACAGTTCTAAAGCTACATTTTAAAGCACTGGCTTATAAATGCGAGTATAAACGTTTTACCGTCTGAAACGTTAAACCCATGGCTCTCTCAGAGGCACCAAGAGCACCTGTACCACCTCACCAGACAGTGCTCGCCCCCAGAGCATCGCAAGGGCTGGTAACCACTGGACTGGAGGGCCCCAGCCCCACCTCACCTGACGGTGCCCATGTCCTCAGCGTATCGCTGCATCTCCTCACGCGCTCGCTCCTCCTGCAGCTCCCGCTGCAGCTCCTCGATCTTCTTCCGCTCGG
>NW_009199979.1:76359-130881 GCF_000690835.1 Fulmarus glacialis | reverse complement strand
CGAGGAGAAGTTACCGGGCGCAGCACCTGTTGGCGCCGAGCAGCGGGGCCCCGGCCCGGCCGCCGGCCGCTCTCTCCGGCTGTCCGGCTTTCCCTGCTGCGGTTACACCGCCTTCGGGCTGGGGAGGGGGAGGCACCGTCTCTCCTTCCTTCCAAGGCAGACTGTAAATAGAAATCGGAGATTTGATTTTTCGGTTCTTTTCATCCCTTCCGTACTGCCTTCGTACGTGCATCTGTGTTTTTATGAGTTGTCTTTGCACACAGAATCTAGCTTGGCATGTATAGAAATACTCTTCTATTTGCATGAACAAATCGTTTAAATTGCAGCTAAGTTCTGGATTGCAGCTTGGGGCACAATCATGGGTATTGGTGTTCAGTGTATTGATGCTTAATATACTGAGAACTATGTAATGGCTATAAAGCCAAAGCCGAAAATCATCTTGGTGAATCCAGGTGAATTGGGTTTTTAAACAGACAAACAGTGCTATGCTTCAGAAAAAGTCACACACACTGAACATCCATTTCGTATTTTTCCAGGATAATTTCTTCTGTGTAATTGGGTTTTTTCAAGAATGATTTGGATCCGAGTTTGAACTTTTGCCAAAAAACATCACCCACTATTTAGAGGTGGAGTCGGGGCCAGGGAGGCCTTTCCGCACTGTTGCTGCTGAGCACTGACTTCAGCTGGAGGTGGTTGATGGATCCTTGCTATGTTGTTCTGTTTCATCAATGCAATGGCTGTTTTTTCTTGTTCCCTTCCTAAAGTCTGCTTCTGAGGGGGTATCAGGCTCTGCCTCTCTGAAGGTAGCAGTGGGCTGTCCAAGAATCTCTTCCATTTGGAGGTATTTCTAGGAATAATATTTTTTTAAGGAAAACCCCAATGGGGAGGAGGAAAGCATTGTTTCAACCGATTCGAGGTCTTCCTGTGAACTGGAGTATTCAAAGGAAATTTGAATTGTCAAGCGTCAAATCATTTTCCTGTGGTCCTTCTCAGCACAATCTGTGGGCTCCCTCTGTCCATCTTTTGTTGCCTAATTGCTGAGTTGAAGTGGGGAAGGTTTCATGTCCCAGTTGCACAGAAGCAGAGGTGCAAGCACAGCAGCAGGTTTCACCAGTAGCGTGGACTGTGCCAAAGCTGGGACTAGTGCTGCCCTTTCCCTTTCTATGCTCTCCCTTATTCTTGCTGTCCCATATTCCACATATCTTCTACCCTAATTCTGTGCATTGGAAGAGTCACAAAGCTGTGTGCTTTAGTCCTCTCAGAAGAGTTCGCTCTATAAATGTCTTATACTTACTAAGGTTACTAATGCAACAATTTACAGTGAATTATGTGCATTTCTTCCTGATCCTCTGGGGTTGGTTTATTATTTTCCTTTGTCACAACATGTGAGAGAGAATAATTTTCTTCAATGTTATTTTGGTGAATTTGGAGAATCTGCCTTCCCTTGGGCGACATCTTTTTAAGGAAGAAAAGCATTTACGTTAAAACCCCGCAGCAGGGAAGGCTATCTATGCAGCGAGGTTCACCCTCCCTGACATGGGTACAGATCTCCTTCCCTGAGGCAGAAGAGGTAGAAGCCTTCACTGCGTTTCCCCTGTCCCTCTCTGGACACCATCCAGCAGCATGGAGACAGGGGCAAGCTGCGGGAGGACTGGGGTGCCGTTACACACAATCCTCCCTGTGCCCAATACGCTTCGGGAAGAAAGGATTGAACACCTTGGAGCTGTGTCCGCCACGAAGCCCTTTGGGCGGTGAGGGGAAGGTGGGAGGCAGTCGGGGCTCCTGGATGCCTCTCCGAGCGGGGGCATGGGGCTCACCATGTCGGCACAGCACCTGTGTCACGGGGCACGTGCGGGAGTGCTCCGGGGGGTATTTGTGTAATTAACCTCTTATAAGCTGTGGGAGAGGATTTCTTGGGCTCCTCTTCTACTGAAGGAGACGAATCCAGTTGTTAGGTCAGTGTGTAGAGCGGATGCTACACTTACCTCTGTGAATCCCTTGCCACAGGCCTCTTGTACCTTTCTTTCTGAACTGGGCGCCCCTTTCCATTCCTGTCACCACCAGTGGCATTTAACCCTCCGAGTGTCTCTCCCCTGATTTAAGTATTGCTTTTCTTCAACTTTCTTTTCCCTGCTGTATCTTTTTGTCTTTTTTTGAATCATCTCTGTGGTATCTCTGGTGATGTGGTCCATTGAGATGATTAATAAGGGATATGTGAGAACAGAAGAGAATTATTGATGTGCGCTCCCTGCTCCTATCTGCTTTTAAAGATGCTCTGCTGTCACTCTCATTAACATCCTTGTGACGTACAACAGGGCTTGCATTTTACCTGATGAATACCAGATGCACGAATACTTTATATCAAAATAGGTAATGCCTAAACTGGGATGCTTAATGGTGTAACAGCAGTCGTTGCCTCTCGAGTTAATTTAATGTCTACAGGATACTATAGACTATTTCTGTTCCTGTAAGTGGCTTTTGTGTATTATTCTTATCACACCTTTGCACTGCTCATCTAGGACCCAAGCCAGCTTTGCTAGGTGTCTTGTAAGACACCATAAATGATCTGTACCTTAGAGTCCCTCTGATGTACGCACAGAGACAGAAGGTGCATATAAGTGAAGTTAACACTTTCAGCCTCAGTGATACTATAGTGCGTTATAGAAGCTTAAAATCTGACCTTTTCTGAAGTGCGTAGGGTGAAAGTGTAAGGCCAGGTAATGCAATAGTTAACAGTGTCTTTTGTAAAGTTTTGGTCCACTTGTTAAAAAGGTCAGTGGGTCAGAGTTTGCAAATCTGGATAACTGTATGGGTATGTTTACCTCTTCAGACACCTGAATACAAGGAAACCTGCTTTCTAGAAACACTGGGTATACAGAGCTATACGAATAATGCACAGCTTTCATCTTTAGCACTTCCCCTCCCTTTTTAAGATGTCGGTGAGACAGTCTGTGCCTTGGAGGGCCTGAAACCATTTCATGTGCCAGCAGAAAGATAAATGAAATGCCCCCCCCAATGATATATGTGGTGCTGGAGAAAGCATAAGGTTTTGCTGATAAAAATTGTTGTTGTGGAACAGGAGATTGTCAGGTAATAATGCTAACAAATCTGTGCAGTGTAGATACAGCACGAGGGTTTGGCTGCCCAGCTTAAGCGACCACGTCTGAACATCTCAGCTGTAGTACCTTTATTAGCTATGTCATGAAGAACAGCTTTTGACTGTAACAATTAAATCTGTTGTTAAAATAAGCCTTTTTGCATCTGTGTGTTCGTCAGCAGTCGGTTGCGCAGGCTTGGGTGTCCTCTGTTCTGTGGGTGCTCTATTTGATTTTGGCTAAGGTCAGTTGTGCTAATAAGCATGACTCACACCTGGTCAAAGCCTATTAGCCAGTGCTTTTTTTCATTTTAAATCCAGATTTTAATTAAATAATCCTGTACACCTCAAGATACTATGCCAGAGATGATCAGCCACTGCTGAGCTGTATGACTGGCTCATTTCTGTGTGTTGTTCAGTGATTTCAGAGTCCTCTTGTAGTCTAGGTAACCTCAGAAATAGGCTCTTCTTATAGGTAGAGACTTTTGCTTCCAACATAAAAGCCTGGTTTTGGTGGTGCTGAGCGCTGGGTCCAGGCTAAGAGTCCTCAAGATACTATGCCAGAGATGATCAGCCACTGCTGAGCTGTATGACTGGCTCATTTCTGTGTGTTGTTCAGTGATTTCAGAGTCCTCTTGTAGTCTAGGTAACCTCAGAAATAGGCTCTTCTTATAGGTAGAGACTTTTGCTTCCAACATAAAAGCCTGGTTTTGGGGGTGCTGAGCGCTGGGTCCAGGCTAAGAGCGCTCAGTGTGTTTCGGCAGGGGTCAGGGGTTTGCTGCCAGACACCCGGTGATGAGCTGTCCCCTTCCCCACTTCTGACACACTAAAATTAATATCCACTTAACAACCGGCTAAAGCATTTCTTGATGGAAAAATCTGCAACAATGAAAATTGCATCTGGGTTAATGGGAGCAGGGTTGAAACATGTATTCAACTTGAAAAAATAGAGGCGCATAGTGGGGAAAAACTGGGAAGCTAGAGACGAAAAAAATGATGTCATGGTCTTCAGTATGATACAAATCGATATGAGCTGAACAGCACCTGCAGTCATAAAGCCAGTTATGCGTTTCTCAAGATTTATATTTGCAATTTAACTTTTCCTTAAGTGATTTCTGTAATTTTTGTTTCAAATTAAAAATGAGGAATGGATTTCTTTAACTTGCAATATTTTTATGATCGGGTATATCTCCATACAGTAAAAATATTATTTTAATTGTCAGATAAATGATCTTTTCTTCTTTTACATATAGCACAGGGGAAAGCTAGTAAGAGCCTTGGGAGCATGGTTGTTTCTGTGGCTTTTTTTTTTGGTCATATATAGTTTACATATGAATTATCTGTTGATTTTCCATGTTCAAAAGCTCTTTGTAAACAACTTTTGAGGATTGGAAATAAAATAAGTTGAATTCTTTGTGTTTAGTTTCAATGATTAAAAGTTGTATTTTTGTAATCTTTAATTTCTATTGTAGTGTTGAGGATTTTTTTTAATAAAAAAAAAACATGACATGCTGCAGGAGCTAGAGAAACAAATGAACAAGTTTGGTACAGACAGCAAAACCATTTAAATAATAAAGATAATTTAAATTTCATTGGGTTTGTGTTTTGTATTACTCTTCTAGGATTTCAGGTCTGATCAGTGATCATTCAAGTCACTCTGAGCCTTTCATTGCATTGGCAGTAGTTCAGGTCACTTTCCCCGAAACAGGGCAGGGCTCCTTGGTCCTATAGCTACCTATAACCATGTCAGAATAACAAGTCGAAGGCTGCCATGCCTCCACATGAAACGTGTATTATTAAGAGCTATGTAATTTCTGGAAAGCACTGGAATACACAGAGTAAACTGAGTTCATTTAGGACGTGTTCGACTTAATATTCATATTTTCTAGAAGACGCGAACTGCCCCTGTCTGTGCTGCAAGGCTGGTGTGTGCACAGAGGGTGGGCTTGGAATTCTTGGACTCCTAGCCACCTGAACAGAGCTGCTGCATTTCCAGAAATCCCAGACATAGGTGCAGTATCCTTTAATTCCTTTCCAATGATATTTCTGGATGCTAGAGGATGCACAATTAGGATCAGCTGCACTCTGCTCTATCAGCACAGAGGAACCAGAGTGCAGGATAATCCTCCATCTGTTTTCCTACTTTTTCTTTATGTATTCTCCATCTCAGGGGTCAAGAGGGATTCAAAGCCTTTATTAGCTGTGTGCTCTTTCTACAGCAAGGTAATCTGAAGGTATTAAAAACAAGAGGGTTTAGATTTGTGGTTTTGGTAGGTTATTCCCACCAGCTCAAAACAGAATCCAGGCTACTTGCTCAACATGAGCTTGCGTGTGTGCCTGTGTGCACCATGTATGTGCCGAGAAAGCTGAATTCATTGCCTGCCTCCAGAGAGAGACGGACCTTTCGGTCATGTTTGTACTTGGAGAATCTATGCGTGACAGTGCTGAATGGGGTGGTCATTTGGAAGCTTTGACATTGCTGGTGTAAGCTAAGACTGATTTATTCTACTTTTTTCTTTAAAAAGTGTGATTGCCAAAAAATAACCTCTAAGCCAAACCACATGGAGAATCAGGATTTAAAGATGCATGAACCTCTCCTTATCAAAATCTGCCTTGATTATAATCTAAGACCAAACCTCTTTGATCCATAGCATCAAACATTAATAATGTTAGCTAGGAGGATGTAGGCATTCTCTTACATGACCAGTTTAGTGCTTACTTACGGACAGCATAATAGAGCACTGGCCATTACTCTACCAGCTCTGCTTTCTTCCAAAGGTTAAAGTAATTTTTTCTGGAATCCTTTGATTCCTTCAGAATTTCTTGACCTATAGTAAATAGAATCAAAGCATCAGGAAGCTGAAAGAGCAGATCGGAGTTTAACTAAGGATGTCTCAGATGCTCAAAGTTCAAGCTTAAGTTCAGATGCCTTGCTGTATTCAGCCACAGGGACCAGCTCCCTAATCCAGATGTTGCAGAAACCCTGTTCTGTGTGCAGAAATCAGTGGTGTCCTCGTCCAGGATGGTGCCAGCAGTTGAGGTGAGAATCATTTTCTGGAGAAGTCTTTCTGCTAGCTGCTTGGCGCAACTGCATTAGATTTTTATTAGTGAGGGGAAGACATGGAATCCCTGCACTTTTCTTGTCACTGCGGTAACACTGCAGAGTCTTGTATAGCAGAAATTTCTGTTCCAGCAAAGCTTTTGAAAATTCTGCGGAGATTTGGGCATACTGGTTTTATAAAGTGTTGATACTGCATTTTGGAGGAGGCTGTTGTTCCAGGATTGTGCTTGTAATTGCTGTCAAAGACGCTAAAAGCAGTGATTCCAATCCAGCAAAACACTTGTGCTCTAAGCGCAGCAACAGCTTATGTATATTGTTCCAGTAACATCAGCAGGACTGTCCACTTGCTTAAAATGAAATATCTCAAAGCTTGGCACAGATAGGGCAAGAATGCTTTGCAGTTCGTAGGAAAACGTCCTAGAAGAGCAAGAGGAAACCTACTATTGGTCATATTATTAATCCAGGGAAGGCTGAGACTACGTGTTTTGGAGTGACTGTATTTCCATCAATTAATAGCATGACCATTTCTCATAGGAGCTGCTGAATGTTAGAAGAGGAGGATGTGGTAGGAGGGGGGTGGTAGGGAAGGGACAGCAGGATGTGGCTCATGTGATGCATGTATTTGTGCAGTCTAGTTATGTGCACCCTTGCACAGGGAGGGTTAGAAGATACTGGAAAGAATTTCTTTGTGTTTCACGTGCCGATTAACTGTGAGTCTAATTCTGTGAAGTGTGGGGTTTTTTTAATCAATTACATGATTTTCAGCAGTTATAGGCTAAAGAGTTCACAAAGGGAGCAGATCTCGTGTATTTTCATCTTTGTTGAATGTGGAAAGGAGGTTTGTAAGATGACTGCAAATGGACACATTCACATGCATTACAAAAATAAAGTGGGAGCCTTTCACGACACAGTTGATGGCAGCGACAGCTGGGGTCCTATTCTACACAGAAAATAGCTACAGATGGCAGGTAAGCGGAATGAAGACTGAAGTAGCTCTACATTCATGCCAAACATCTTGCTTGTTTGGGTGCCTGGTATTTCTTTAGCAGTAGGAGCCCACCCCTGTCATATACTGAGCAGTAATGCTCTTGGCAGACTTGATGAGAACTGAGTTTCTGGGTAGCAACCAATGGTATTGGGTCCTCAGAATCCATAGGCTAGAAAATCTAGACTGGTTATAAATTTTTTTTTTTTTTTTTCTTTTAGGCTTGTTTTTGGCTAATCTAGGCTGAATTTCTCAATTCATTGAGAATTGATGAGCTGCAAACAGGGGGGTGGAGGTTCTGTTTTGAGTTTTGTTGGAAATGGGATGGATGCTGGCCATTAGGAAGCTAGTTTCACCACCTTCCTAACCTTATTCCCATACTGGGCAAAAGCCAAAAAACTCCAAATGATTCAATGGGATGGGATTTTGTAAAGCAGCGTCATGCTTTGGTGACCATTGGTACACCATCAGATTAAATCATTGATCAAAGAAAACATTAGAGCATTCAAATGAAGTGTAGTGATGTGGAAAGCAGAAAATTAGGACAGCAACCCAAGTAAATTCAGCAGTGACCAGCTCTGTTAGCTTGCTACGTCTGTCTGCTGGGACTTACTTTCCTTGAAGGTATTTTCTGTCATGAACTGCATTGTTCCCCTAAGCCAGTGAGGTCTGTTGGAGTCCTGTTTGTTCTTTCGGCAGGCTTCTTGGTTTGATGAGTGTAGTATCCTAAACAGGATTGGTGTTAACCCCTTCCACTGTTCACAGGGATGATGTTTTTTAAAGGTGTCTTTTGAAATAGTGATGGCTCTCTGTTGTTGTTTTACGCAGATGCATACTCAAGTCTGAAAGGAAGGTCCTTGAAAATTGGTTGTAAACTGATGATAGTCATGTCACCCATTGGTGGCTTGATCTAATTCTCATGCCGGTGGATACGTCAGTAGTTGCTCCATTTCCGTGGAGCAGCAGCAGGATAAACGCAGTGGAAGCCTTTGGCAAACATGATGCTGACATTACATATGCAGGTTGTTAGCGCTTGGATACAAAAAGGGTCAGAATGAAGTGTGTGAACTCCTTGCCATCTGTTTTGAAGGTGCTGAGTGCCCAGGGTGTGCTCTCCTGTACCCTCTGGTGCTGCAGTCAACAATACCCATCCCTACATCGAGCATTGAATAGGAGAAAACCCCATGGCCAGCTGTGACGCCAAGACCAGGAGCACTGAACACTTACTGAATGTACGCTCTGCAGCTTTAGAAGGATTACGGAGAGCAGAGGCAACACAGGGTGGAAGATCTCGCCCTGCAAATGTGACCCTGCAGCGTGTACATGGCAGCCAGAACGGATGCTGTTAGCAGTAGTCGCTACCCACCCTTTCTCTTGCTGCTCGCACACCCACACGGTGCTTTCAGGTCTGTCTCACAGCACTGGCTGTTTGAAATGACACGTACTCTTAGGCTGAGTCTTTAGTCTTTCTATTCTAAAAGCTGAATTCCACACTCCTCCTGGCTTCCAGAACCAAAACCTGCCAAGCAGCAGCTAATTAGAAAACATTAATGTTACAGTCGCTTCAGAAAAGCTCAGTGCCTCTTTGCAGTAGGCTGTTGGATACAGGGGCAATTCTTCTTGGTTTGCAAAGAGATTATCTTCCATTTGGAAATGTTTTTTTAAAAATATGAAAAAAAGCTTTTAACCTCAGCTGGTTCTGTTTGTTGTAATTTTGCTTGTAAGCCTTTCAAATATTAGGAAAGGGGGAACAGTCTAGGAATGAGCCATGCATGGCTAAAACAAAACCAAACTTCCATCGACTTCCACTGTGGCTTTTTTTTTCTGCCACAGCAACTGAATGAGCATTTGCAAAACATGGGAAGATGTGCTGAGGCTTGAGATGTGCTGGGTTGGGGGACTGATAAAAGCTACTAGCCCCACAGAGTCGCTGCATGGAAGTAGAAAGGACAGCCGTGTCTCTTGGGCTGATGCGTAGAGGTGTTGAGATGTATATTCAGAGAGAAAAAGTAACAACCAAACCGATGAAGAAGTAAATGTGCTGAAGTTTTAAAGGATTTCTGAGAGTGCAGCTGAACCCAAGGCCTTGGAGCAGCTGATCACACTTAAATTCTCTCAGCCCCCAATTAAGTGTATGCTTAAAGCGTGTGCGTAATCCTCTGAACTACACCTCTGTTTAAATGAAGTAGATAATTAAGTGCCTTGGTAATCTGCAATAAGTGGCAAAGCATTTTGAGGTATTGTAATAGCTTTTCTTTAAAAGTGAGCTCCACTTGAAATAAATTAGGTTGCTCCTTTCCTCTCTCTGTCTTCCCCTCCTTGTAAGTTTTTCTGGACTTTTCTCAGGGATTTTCTCCCACCTTTTCTCTTGGAAGGAGAACATTTTATACCTGCGTACAACTCAGGTCTGCTGTCCTTTTTGAGTATCTTCCTTCTATGTCTCTCATATCCTTCATCCTTACCTTTTGTAAATTATTTCAGAGGCTATAGCTGCACCAGCTCAAGTCCAAATCCCACAAAGATTTAAGCTTAGATCTGGAAGATGGGAGCCAAATAAATATTTCTTCTCTGCAGGGACAGGAGATGAAGGTGGAACAGAGCAGCAGACTAAAATGCTACAGTCACTGAAGGTACAAGTGTAGTAAAAAGAGCGAGTGGTGATAGATATAGAATCTAAACCCCCAGGAATGGAAGTGTCACCCCTTCTGCACTGTTTCCTGTTTTGGTTGCTCTCCAGCTGGAGCAGAGCAGCTTACAACCTCAACTTGAAAAGTTCTGAATTCTCTTCTCTGGATGCTGAGCCCAGCAGTCGCTTGGGAGAAGAATATTGAAAATGCATTCACAAACGCTCCTCTCTCTTTGTCTGTCCTATGGTATCTTTTCCCCCACAGATCTGGAAGGAAACTTTATCGAATATGTGGTTATTAATGTTAAGGCATGGCAAATGGTTGTTCTCTATAGGATCCAGGCTGTGAAATGGTTCATTCTGCATTGGTCTCTGAGCCATCTGATTGCGCGTGCTGTGAAACTGTGCAGATGGGCCAGGCGGTGAAATCCTGCACTGGTTTGTTGTCAGGGTGGCAGATGTTTTATTCTCCTGGTGCGTTCTCTGGCATTTCTCACGGATATGAAACAGAAGCAGAAGAAATTGAATTGCTGTGCTCTCTCTCCCTTGTTCTCCAAGGTAGTTTTGCAACTCATTTCTCTTGTAGTCTTATGACGTGCGAGAAGAGGTATGCACCTCCTGACTTCTCTTACAAATGCGCATTGTACTTTCACAGGTAACCTTCTTTACTCAGCCAGCTGTAATTTTCAGCATGGGTGGTTTTCGTGGTGCATCTCTTGCTTATCGCTCTAGTGTACTTAATACCCTTAAGGGTGCTTTAAAGCTGAGCATTTGGATGACTAAATAAACAATCCTGCCTCTAAAACATTTGTTTCCCGACCTCTGGTCTGCACGGTACATAGCCGGCAGAAAAGGAGGGCATGGAGCAAGCAGAAGACAACATGCTGGTGTAAGCTGCTGTCTAGACTGCCACGACAGCAACCCCTTGCTGTTCCTCAAAGCCTTCGGCTACCAGCATATGCCGCAGGGAGTGCTGAAGAAGTGAAGGGAAATGGGAGACAGCTAGCAAAGGTAGTTTTGGCCAAACTCTGATGTCTTCCTTGAGCATGCAGCATGGTATGATTTAACTTGATGTAGAGAATGCTGGCCAGCTCCTGGGAGCCAGTTCATTGTTGGCTTTGGAAATGGCCAACAGTTACTAAAAATCTTAAATTCAGTTCTAGAGGAGAATAAATGGAATTAGGAGAGTCTCTTCTGAAATGAAAGTTGGTCTTGTCTTGCCACCTGATCTTTGCCATTAGAAAACTAATCACATAGTTTTACACTATAAATTTAGCCTTGCCTAAGCAATGTATAATTTCATTGATACAAACAGATTCAATAATTTTTTAGTGTTAGCTTTTTTAATTAAAAAAGAAATTATTCCATACCTTGTGTAGCACAGGCTAAGAGGGTAATTCAGCTGGACTCCTCCACACCCATGATATCTTTTTTTACAGAAACATGTAACATTTAGGGTATGGATGCACCTTCATACTTATTCTAGAGATCTCTGGAACCCAATACTATAAGCAGTGGTCGGGCATATACTGTCAATTTTAGTGATATGTAACATTTAGGGTATGGATGCACCTTCGTACTTATTCTAGAGATCTCTGGAACCCTACACTATAAGCAGTGGTCAGGCATATACTGTCAATTTTAGTGAGACATGACTGAGACCTTGCACCGAAACACTGCGATCATATGTGACGCCTGCACTTTGTCCTGCAGGACCATGGCATGAGCAGGGAGGAGAAGGACTGTAAGTGCCAGCTGCTGCGTGTCCGGGCTGGGCCAGCATGGGCATGCATGCCTGGGGTGGCAACCAAAGACAGTATGGCTGTGTCTGTCGCCTATGGGTGGCTCCAGGCTACTGCTGTATTTCAGGGTTTTTGTCCAACTGCTACATACAGCAGTGACTTACTGCTTACTCGGTTCAACTTCTGACGTGATCTTCATTCTCATAAACTTCAAAAGTTCTTAGGAAGAATGTAAAGTTTCACCTGCAAATAAAGGATACAGAGAGGTAGGCAGGACTTCCCTGTGATGCCACAGAGGAGATAAGGGGCTTGGGGAGAACTGATTCCCAATTCGGTGCTTCCTCAGAGGCAAAGCAGCAAATCCTTCTTATGTCATGTGTGAGCAGTCAGGTGGCCCAGCAGGTAATGTGCAGCGCATCCCTCGAGTTCTTCTGGGTATTGATGAAGTTACAGCTTTAAGCTTACAGCCTTGCCTTTCTGTACTGGATTCATGACTCAAGCGCTGAGATTTTTTTTTTTTTTTTTTTTTTTGAAACTATGGTGTCATTTCCTTCAAAATGAATCTGTCCAGTGATCTTACTGAAGTTTAGAAAATTGGGGCTGTCAGACTCTGCACCATTTCAGTAGAGCTTGCCCAGCTGGCAGAATGGGGTGTGCTCTTCCCCAAAAATAAGCAGCGTCTCTCTGAGTGCTGATTTTGACAGAAAAAAATTAAGAGTAATACAGCTCATGTATAACTCTTTGCCTCAGGATCATACTATGCTCCTGTCAGTCCTAGTAGCCATCCCGTTCACCGCCTGTCTGGCAGGAGGAGCAGAGCAGTGACAACAGAGGAGATGCTGCAGCTGTCACACCTATTTACAGCTTCTCAGTCACTGAGGTGAGAATAAACAAACACGGTATTCATGCAGGTGCATGGTTAGCAACTTATTTTTAAAATCAGTCACTTGAAAAATACCAAGGCACAAGTGAAAATTAGCTCTGTCAGCACTTTCGGTGCAGTTTGCAACCTAGTGCTTGACCTGAGGGTTTCCCTCTCCTTCTGTTAAGTTAATATAAGAGTTAAGGTAAAGACCACATCCTTACCTGATGAAAGCACATGCTTCTCTGAGTGAAGTTGCACCAAGATGAGATTTGGCTCCCCAAATGCAGAAACATACTGATTCTTGTCTGCTGCTGCCATTTTATTCCCTGATTTTATTACCCACTCTGCAGCGATGAGTAACGATCTCGCATGTAGGCAAGTGATATTTACTGTAAAAAGGGTGAGTGAATTCATCGTTGAGCAAATGTTTAAAGAAATAACAATTAGAGATTGCTTTCCTGTTTTGTTTGAAAACACTGAGGAGGAAAAATATTGAAAATATAAACATTTTCTCTTTGATAGCCAAGAAACAAATGCTTGAGCTCATATCTTCCAGCATTGCATCCCCAGAAATGTGGGCATGAAAGTAACTGTAATTAATGGCTGTATTTAGTTGCTAAATCTTTAATAAAGTAAAACAATGGCTGACAGTAGACCATTTCTAAACAAAGCAGTAAGTCAGGAAAGTTGACAGGGTTAAAACTTGTGGTCTGTTTTGGGGGCTGAAGTGGGACAATCCCAGATAAACAGAACGAGGGTGAGCCCCTAATGACCCACACAGAGACACAGCGCTTGGGGACCTGGATGTTGCACTCTGGTTTTCCTTCTGTCTCTGTTTTCCTCCTCAAAGCTGCAGAGGGGACCACACAGAAAGAACATCTCATGGCAGGAGCTGTATTTTTGGCTTGGAGAAGAGAGCAATCATCCCTTGAGCGAGGCAGATTGGCTGCACAGGCTGATCATCCGTAATGGCCCCTTAGCAGCTGGCTCTCAGAGATGTACTCCAGTACGATGGCTGCTACAAAGGGGTTTTGTAATCAGGCTTACCTGCGGTCAAGTGTTCCTAACTGGGACTTAATGGTCCCTTAGGATCTCGCCTATCAGTCTGCTTTTGAAGTATGTGGGAAACAGCATGATTGTGTGTACTTATAAAATCAACAAGGACAGCGTTTTCAGGGACGTGACCTTAGAGCTGCAATGAAACATCTTAGGCTGCTTTGTTTCCTCTCATTTTGGGAGGCTTCATCTCTGCTGCTGCCACCTTGCTTTAACATGCTGATGCAGCCTTGCACCTAATTCCTGAGAGACAGCAGCCCGTGGCACCATTTGACCCTCCATTGCCATGGCTCTGAGTGATGGTTCCTTTCCTGCCCGCCTCACCAGCTAGTACCAAATAAGTTGGGTGCTTGTCTCTTAGAACCGCTAAGGGATGTATTCATTCAGTAACTTACGTCCTATGTAGGATCCTGTACATGGACGTCGTACCTCCTGATGTCGCTCCCGCTGGTTCATCAGTAGCAGAGCTCTGCATTTCCCTGGAGGTACCAGATTGTAGCTTCCAAAAGGTAGCAGTCTGCATGTTTGGGCTTTTTTTTCTCCCACTTACATTTTTCCTCCTGTTTTTCTAAATGATCATAAAGCAGACTTGCTTTTGTGAGTCCGGGGATTGCTGGAACCAGTGCTTCAAACAGCACAACTCCCATTCATCTTTCAAATGTGCTACTATTTTTGCTGTAGGAGCATTTATTTAATACACAATCTGGGCTACATTTATTTTTGTAGGTCCAAATTCAACTGTGGGCTGTGCTGCCCAAAGCCAGCACTGGATTTATGTTGTGGAAACCATCAGCAAAACCCTGACTCCTCCAGAATAGGATTTTTTTTTTTTTTTTTTTTTAAAAAAAATCTATTTCACAGAAGCAACTAGATGATAGCCTCCAAATCTGCTCTTTGGAAAATGTGACAAATTCGCGAAGAGACAGGTTGATGGGAACAATTGCTGTTAAAAGGCAGGCGGCAGAACAGCGGTAAGGGCATATGTGCGTTCGCATGGTGTAAACCTGATGCCTACGAGTGGGAGCCCGGGCAAGCCCCGCAGCGAGAGGACGCCGCCGGACCTTACTGCCGCTCAAGGAGGGGGGTAGCCCTGGCCGCATCGCCAGCGCACAGGAGCAGACGGCTCCCCGCTCCTGCGTCCCGGGCACAGCAGTGGCCCCTGAGCGCTGAGGAGCGTCTGGAGGTTGGCACGGCTCTGCTGCTCTCCAGCTGCCGCTGCCCACCAGCACGGCTGCCCTCGTCTGCCAGAGCGAAAGAAGGGCCTGAAGAGCAAAAGGGAAGCCCAGGAGAAGGGGTGTTTGCGATACAGTCGCTCCCACGTGTTGCTCAAGGGACTCCTCAAGTCCGCATCTCTGCGTGTGCGTATTGAGTGCTCGATGCTGAGGGCAGCCATAAGGCGTCGGTGGGAATAAACACACGCCTTGCCTGCGTGACATACGTATGTCCAAGGGAAGACAATGCATGTCTTAAAATTGTCATGTGCCCGAGACATACAGTAGAGTTGGAAAAAAATATACGGGAATCACAAGCAGATGTAACTGTGAGTGCAGTGCCCACAAACTGCTCAGCAACAGCAGGTTGGCCTTACGCAGACCTGTGGAGAGAAAAACACAGGCTGAGGAAGTAACGGGTGACTGATGAGTACTCTGCTCTTTGGCTGGATGCAGAGCAGGCTGGGAGTGCTGTGAAGATTTGGAAACCTGAAATGATTAACCAAAGAAACAAGCTATTGGTTTTTTTCTTAGCCTCTGGTCTGTCCCTGGTCTGTCTCAGTTTCCTGCTTTCAAATGAGGACCATTTATATCACAAATAAAGCCTTGTGCCAGCCATCTCATCCATCATTTTCTGTTTCCTTTCAAAATCTCATCTCCTAATTCCAGCTGGCCTACAATGACCTCTTTCATTATGGACTTTTTAGATTTCAGAGATGCCTTTTCCCATATATCCTCTCAACCTTGCATGTAGTTTCTTACATACGGCAAAGCTGCTTTATGTTTTTTTCCCGGAATACCTTCTGAAAACCATCCTTTTTTAAAGTCGGCAAAATACTGGGCAATGGCTGGACTGCTGGTGTCCATAATATTCTAGTTGTAGTACTGTCTCATTGCCATTTTTGCCCTTCTTCCATCCCTTTATCCTTGGGTTTTGATCAAGACCTTCTTATTTACCTTCATAGTTCCTGTGGGTTCCTTGTATTTAACTAGTAGATTTAGTCTCTAGAGTCAGAGTAATGAAATGAAACATTTTCAAGTCACAGGTATTGGAATATTCAACCCACTGAACATAGTTTTCAAGGAATTTTATCTTTTTCTCCACATCTGTGGAGAAAACTAGTGTTCCTGTATTCCCATACGTGTACCCATATATGTCTGAAAGCTATTGACCTGCCAGTGATCCTCCCAAAACGTGCTCCATAGTCACTGGCTGTTTATCGTCCAGCTACTGCGTGTCAGGTAGCTGCACCCTTTTCTTCTAAATGATGAATGGTTACACAGGAGCCTAATGTCATCCTGCGTGCATCTTATTTTGGCCAGCCCTCTTCAATGTGCTTCAAATTAGGGGTAAAGCCAAACAAATAAAGAACAATCAATAAAAAATGGAGATTAATGAATTTAAACAACTATATGGGATAACCAGAGAACAACTCTGAAAGCTGCTAACAGTGCTGGTAAATCCTGTTAGTCCTTCAGTTTCGATACTCTCGCCTCAGCAGCAATGCGAAGGAGCTCTCAAGTCAGGGAGGCTGACAGTAAAGAGTAATTGCTTTGTGGATATCCTTCTTTGTGCAAACTTTCTTTCACTGAAGCAGTCTGGGTTCAAATGCTTCTTCGTTCAATTGCCAGGCAGTTCTCGTGAGCACCCGAGTCAGCCCTGGGAGTGGGAACGGGCAGCCTGTTCACATCCATTCTCAACTATCTGCCAGTATCCCCCTCCTTTTCTATCAGTGCGGCATTTTTTGTAACCGAGATAAAAACAATCTCGTCTTACTGTGTATGCATCTGCTTTCAGATCTGAATTTCAAAAGTGTGTATCTCCATCCAGCTTTTATGGATCGGTTCATTACAAAGACTCCAGTTCAGGTTTTTAGTCTTTGTTTAGATTTTTCACCGTGTCACTGAAATTACAGTTGTCTTCATTCATGTATGTCAAGATGGGATAAAGATTTTTTTCCCCTTTCCAGGCCTTCTCCGATCAAATGATAACTGTTTCTAGCTTTTCTGCCCCTCCTTACTCCACTTCACCTTTTAAATCAAGTCCTCTGACCAGCAAGTTCAAGTTAACCAGTGGGAGTTTGTAGTTGGCTGGGTGAAAGCTGAGGCTGTCTGGCATGTTTTCAACAAACGCGTCAGTCCTGAGGACGGGAATTGCATGTCTCTGGAGAGGGTAGAAAAAGCTCATGTGTGGGATCCGAATGAGGGTGCCTAAAAAGAAGTGACTATCGCCTTGAACTGAAGTCAGCACGTCTGTGTTATATGTCAGATATGCTTGGAGTGGTTTGGGTCCAGTTAGCATTGGTCTGGTTTAGATTAATTTCTTTTCACTTCCAGTATCTTTATGGCAAAAAGAGGCAGATTGAATTCATCTGAAATCATGACGCAAAAGAGCAGTTCATTTTTTATTAAAATTACATTTAGTCTTGCTGGTAGCTTCTTTTCCTTCATACCTTTTTCACTTGACAGAACAAGATGGCCAGCAGATGTAAAGGGTATCACCTGGAAGAAACTTTCTTATATGTGCCTTTCATGCTTATTAATTTCTGAGCTGTGAAGACTAGTGCATTGGTGTTGCATAAGTCAAGCATTTACATTTATACTATGATACAATGCAGCATCATGAAGGTCGTAGACCTCCTGCTTTGACGTGACAAGTATCCTATCCTTATCTTTTTCAGCACTTTGCGTAAAAATGTTTGATTTTTCACTAAGAGATGTTGTTAATAGCAACTGAAGCATTTATCTTAGTAACATCATGTCTCTTAATCAACAAAAGATCACAGTAACCTTTTGAGAAAGTAGAGTACATCAATATCCCTATAATTCACTCTACCAATGTCAAACTTTTCATGTGCAAAATATCTCGTTTGCATTTCTGCAAAGGAAAGAAACATGTCATCATCTAAATTACAAGCTTTAATGAAGGCCTAAAATGAAAATAATATGGATTGAGATGAGATGGATGAGATAATATTTTAAGGCTGTCAATTCATTCTTGGTTCATCTTGTTCTGTCTCTAGATACCCAAGTACAGTTGGCAGATGCCGATGCTGCGTTTTCTTGCTTTTTCTGCTGTCGTAACTAGACATCAACTGGGATCAGCTGTGCACTTTTCAGCCCCAGAATGCCAGGCAGCCTTTGACCAAAATTACTCATGGTCTAAATAATTGAGATGGATCAAAGGCAGGTATTAAGTAGAGGAATTGGAGCGATAAGAGGGGAAATAGAGACGAATGAAAAAAATGGAAAATAGAATGTAATGGGAGCAGAGAAGGAGAGATGAGAGTGAGACGGGAGAAAGGACCCGTAAGGATCATCGAGTCCAACTCCCTGCTCCTCGCAGGACTACCTAAAACTAAAACATATAACTAAGAGTGTCGTCCAGATGCTCCTTGAACTCTGACAGTGACATGACCACTTCCCTGGGGAGCCTGTTCCAGTGGCCGACCACCCTCTCAGTGAAGAACCTTTTCCTAATGTCCAATCTGAACTTCCCCTGACACAGCTTCATTCCATTTCCTCCTGTCCTATCACTGGTCACCAGAGAGAGGAGATCAGCACCTCTCCCTCCACTGCCCCTCTTGAGGAGGTTGTAGACTGCAGTGAGGTCACCCCTCAGCCTTCTCTTCTCCAAGCTGAACAAGCCAAGTGACCTCAGCTGCTCCTTGTGATGTTGCTTTCAAGACCTTTCACCATCTTGGTCGCCCTCTTCTCAACACAGTGTAATAGTTTGATGTCCTTCTTATATGGAGGCACCCAAACCAGCACACAGTCTTTGCTCTGGTTCCTCAGTTTGATTCTTTTCAGCACACCTAACCTGAATAACTTGGGTGATATTAGCTACGTCTGCCGGTCTTCACTGCTTGATCGTAAGGCTGTTTGTTCTGGCACAAGTCTTTTGGGGAATGGCCATTTTCTTTTTCCTCTAGCTTAACCCCAAGAGAAGACAATGGTGCAAAGAATTGACATGAGGCAATTACCTTTTGTAATAAGGACCTTTCCTCTGCTGTAGCCCATACATGGTGTTTTCTGAAGAGAAGAATGAGCATGCCCTTGTATTTTAGCCTCTTGGTGAAAAGTGTTCAACATCAGCCTTTGGCTGATCTGAAGAAAAAAATCCATAGGAGTTATTCTTCTAACAGGAGAACAGCTTGCTAGATTTTGAGTTTGTTCACTGTTGTGAAGCCACTGGTTCATTAGGACTGGTGAAACAAGCTATAGATGAGAACAATTAAAAATTAACATCAGAATATCACTAGTCCATTACGGATCAAGGCAGCTTTGGAGTTAGAGGTAAGCTGAACACTGGTGGTCCTTCAGAGATTCATCAGCTGGTCTTGTAGTGGGCACTGAACAAGTGAAGAAAACCCTGAAGAGCTTAAAATCAAAGCAGACAAGATAACGCAAGAAGGAACTTAACACATGAATCAGAGGGAAGCATTAAGGTCCGTAAAGAAAATTAGTTCCACTTTTCCTTTTTTTCCTGCTTCATTGTGCAAATAATCAGATTTGTAACACAGATCTTCTTGTGACAGAAATCCTGACTGGCTGGTTTTGCTGCTGTTCTCTGCATGTGAGCAGATTCTTGCTCAAAAGCCCATCTCGTTTGCAGCCTTCTTAGGCCCAGACCCACTGGCAGCCAGGGCTTGGTTCCAAGTAATAGATAAGGATTTTCCTGACACAAGATGTACCGTACTTTTCATTGAAAGGTGCCAGTTCATTCTGAAGGCAGACGTGACCCAGTGATATTTCCTCAGTAATGAGTCATGCACTCTAATGCTTTCTAGAAATGTTTTTTCTCTTTTTTTTTCTTTTTCTCCATCAGGTCAGCAAGACTTGGATGAATTGTTAATGTTCCTTCTTTTTATTTTTCTTACGGTACAACTGTAAGGAGCTTGAAACAGAAAGGATGGGTATTGGTCAGATTTACAGGGAGAGTGGGTATCTATGGACAAGGGGTACTGGTAGTGTTTTCGAAGCAGAACCTCAGCTTTTCTGCAGCTCCTCAAAGAGCGAGCACTTTCCCTTTTGTGGAAACACAAGTGGTGCCTGCACAGTGGGACTGTGGAGGGAAATGGGTCCTAATGGAAGGAGAGAAGTGGAAGCTAACTCTTCTGCTATGGCTTGGGCAAGCCAGTGAGCGACTCTTCTATCTATCGGGCTGGCATGCAAAATCCAGGCTCTGCTTTCACCTTGGAGATGGTGGCACCGCGTTTGTCCTGTCAGTGCTGGCGGTAATTCAGTGCCTTGTGGGAAGGAAAACGCTGCAGTGGGCAGAGCTGGAATGCACAGCCTGGGATCCCTACTTGGAATTTGAAGAACGTGTTTAACATGGGTGGTGACCCTTATGTGTATGTGGGGGTTGGTGTGCTCGTCCCTTTTTTCACACTGGGGCTCTGTCCACCCCCAGCAGTGAGGGTGAAGGGCAGAAGGTTTTTTTTCTCTTTCCTCTTCCTTCCCTGCTTAAGCTGTAAGAAAAAGAAGCTGTTCTTGATAAAATTGGATGAAACAAGGTTCATGACAGCAGTGCTGCATAACTCTGGACTTGAGCTCCATTTTGATGTGTTTTCATCTGAGCTGGGAAGACCCAAGCTTGAGAAACACGGTCTTGGACTAAAGAATGAGTATTCCTTTCCCGTCTCATTCTTTCTAGATCTTGCAGCAGAAAGTTGAAGCTGACCAAGGCCTGTTGTAAAATCTTATGGGGCTCATATCTGAACTAATGAGAAAGAGTCCCTTAAATTTCTTGGGAGGGGGCTTACTCTGGGCCAATGGGAAGTGCACAAGGCATGTATGACTTCCCAACAGATGGCCCTCCCCTGCACCTATCTGTGATGTACCTCTTCCTTCTGCCCCCCGCCTATCTGTGTCTGTCTTCTCGTACCATTACCTCCTGTTACCCTTGCAGCGGTGCGTGATGATCCAGAAACCCAGACCGGGTGGTGAAGAGGAGGAGCACGCTGTGGCTTCCCAAGCCGCAGTCAGGAGGGCCGTTGCTTTTACATGCAGAAGCTGTAACAGGCACCAGCACGGTCTGACGATTATTCTTCTTCCTGAAACAGCGTGGCACAGTCTGCTTCTCTTATCTCCATCGCAGTATCTCAGTATCCCTGTTGGACTAAGCAGGGTGTTGGATTTTGTGAATGTTCTTTAGTTCTGTCTTGTCAGTTTTGCCTGCAAGCGTATAAAGCCTGCAGCCCTCTGAAATCAGTGACATGATTGCGTATGACAGTCATTAGTGGGTGAAACAGAAATCTGTCTGCGAGCATCTGTTTTGAGGGAGCCAGATATAATTAAAGTATTGCCATGCTGCATTTGCTCTTTTATTTACTGGGACCCATCCTTCTTCTTAGGGATCGCAGTCACATTTCTTGTGGTCCTTCTGAGGAATTTGACTTGCTGCTTTTTGTCATTGTATGTGTGTTTCATGTAACTGTGTTTTGTATCACTGCTGGGCCAAACAGGTTTGTTCAGAGATTCACTTTGGCATAATGAAACTCTGCCTTCTTGAATGTCTTCAAGATTTTCCCAAAGGGAATCCTTTCTGGTTTCAGGTTGTTCTGAATGGGCAGACTCTACACTGCTGTGTTTTCTAACGTAAATGAGGTGAAAAAATGACAGGTGTGATTTTTTGCTTGTAATTCCCCCAAACTGATATTATATTATTGCAGTAAATGTCAATATAAAACTAATGCAAAGAGGAGAGCTGGGTTCAGTGAAGCCACTGCTTTGATTTTCTTATGCATATAGCAGACACGGCTATGCCATGCATGGCTAAAGGATATCTGACAGCAGTTGGTAGCTTACACTGTATTGGCTCTTGGTGTAAAGAGCCACTGATAATTCCAATTACTACTTATAGTTGTAAATTAATTACACTGCAGTCGAAGTGCCTAGGCAAGACTGGGACCTCACTGTGGCAGGCTTTGTGTAAACTAAAACTAAATGAAACCGCAGTGGAGCTCAACCATTCTGCCAAAAAAGAACCCTGAACTTTTATGAAGAAGTAAGAACAACAGAAAAAAAAGAGATGAAAGAAGCACAGAGAAATGTAAGTTTCTGAAGGTACAGGCAATAGCAAGGATGCAAATAAAAGTTTCTTGATGAGCACCAGCCTGCTTGCCCATGGCGCCCAGTATGTCTCAGACTGTTCTTTTCCAGTTGGGTGACTGACTGTGGTCTCTAGTGTTTCTGCTTTGAGGCCAGTAGAGATTTTCCACTGGTTTCTACAAGACCTCTCGATTTACTGTAATGGGATGTGGTTTGGAATTGGGCTGAAACCATGTCATATTCATCCCTTAAATTTGGTGTGTTTGTTTCGCTGACTTAACTTGAATTCATGCCAGCAATCTGGAAATAAAAGGTTCAAGAGAGATTTGCAAGTTTCCCACAAAAGCCAAGCCTGGAAGATTTTTTTAGTATTTTGTAATTTCCCACTTCTCTAGGTCACTTGTTCCTGAACTGAGCTGGAGTTTATTCTTGTGTAGCTGGTGGTGAATCTCTAAGCTGGGCAGTTCTCTTGCATCCATGTTCTGCATTTTAACAGTTATATTTCCACGATGCTGTTTGAGCAACAGGATGGATTAAATGTGTTTTTATTCTGTAATTAATTCTACGTACTTGCCAATAAATAAATAATGTCTTTCATTAACTTAGAGGAACTTCAAGTAATGGTAAACCACAGATGAAAGGAATTATGTTCTCCTTTAAGGATGTAATGCAGAGATTGATTTTGTACAGTCTCTCCAGTCAGGGGGTGTATTATGATATTATGGCATGGTTTCCAATTTATTTTCAAGGGAAAACTGGATCAGGTATTGAATATGCTAGGAGGAAAGCAATCAGAGCAGCATCCATGCTTTTATGGAGTACAAATATCTTTCTTAGAAGAAACTTTGCATAAAAGGTTGTCTTGAGTTCAGGCCTACCAACGAATATGTAGAAAACATTGTTTTATTTGCAACGTTTTAAACTTTCTGACTTGATCTTATTTTAACTTGGGTGAACATGGTCATCTGTTTATTACAGTCATCTATTTGCTTTTATCCCTTTCACTATGCTTTCAGTGTGCAATTGTATTACAATTCGTATTACAATTATATACAATTATATATAATTCATATTACAAAAGGACTCGTGATTTGCAGGGCACTTTCAAAATGACAAAATGCAGAATTGCTTTAAAAAAAAGATAATTTCTTTTGAAAAATCTTTCCCTTCTCCTCTGGCACTTCTTGTAATATTAGTTTATCGGTTTAGTTACCTTTAAGATGGGTCTATGTAGATAATTTTAGATGTATGTGTGTCTGCTACTTTTTTTCTGCAACTCTAAAGCCTTAAATGTAATAATGATAGTAGGAAATACGTTTCTATCAGCACCTGACAAGGTAAAAGTTTCTTATATAAAGTTGCAAATGAGCAATGTGTGCACTCCTTCAAGATTAAGTACATACTTTCCTCTATATTGCCAACAGAAAGCAATAGGTGTCTTCCCAAGGGAGATCTTGATGTCCAGTTTAAATTCCTAAGTTTGCCTCCTTTTGACTGGATAGTGAGTTTGAGAATGTTTTTAAGGAGACTGCTTCTGAGGGTGCAAACCAGATGGAGTGAACCTCTCTGTGTTTTTTTGTTGAGGGCTTTAATTGTTTCTTGGGACATGTGTTGTAACCATTTTTGTGACTTTTCTTCCTGAGCTCTCAGTACCTCGTGTGTTTCGGATTTATTCATGCAAGACACAGAATGGTGGTGTGGGACGCATAAGTCTCTTGGAGATATTTTTGAAATGGAGATCTTCAATCCAGCATTTCAAAATATAGGTGATTAAAAATAAAAGGGATGCTTGCATTTTTGCAAGTAGTAGATATTTGCAGTGTTGCTACTGAAAGACTCCTTTGCTGCTTGTTAGTATTCTTGTGTTGGATTTTTGACGAGTGATGCTCAGCTTGAAAAAAGCTTCAGCTGCAATTCTGAAGACTTCAGGGTGGCTGGGGTAAGTCCCTTGGTGGGTAGATGGATATCTGTTAGGCTGCTGGGGTGAGGGAGAGCCCTTTTTCTCCCCAGGAATCAACAACCTCCAGAATGTTTTAGGGTTAGCTCAGATCAAATTTCCTTTGCCTGTTACCTTTCTTTAAGAGGTCTCCCTTGTTAGGCAGTCTGTCTGAGTTCAAAGGCTGGACTAAATGGTGTAGGGATATCCCAAACCTCCATTTTTGACTGAGCTGTGCCTGTATCAGAACCAGTGGCTCCTCGGTGAGAATCCTTGGGACCTCTCCAATTTTTATCTCCTTCATCATTTAATCTTTTTACCGTAGACTCATTGATGTCATGAAAAAATTAGGGTATGATATTTTACTTCAATTGGTTTCAGTGGGGTCATAAATAAAGACTCAGCATGGGTGAAAGTATTATAATCTAGATCAGTGAGTTCATTATTTACCGAAGTATGTAAGCTTTGGAGTGAAGAACCCGGCCAGCTCCTCAGCTGTGCTGGGAACTGCACTGCCGTGCACCTGCTGAGGTCTCCTGTGGCCGAGTGTCACACTTCTGCCAGGCATTTTTTGCAACTGTTTTTGTAGGACTTGTACTAAGGGCTTAACAAAACAGCGTTTTGGCTTTTGGTGCAGTTCACTTACCTAATATTTTCGATTACTTTTTGGGTTCCAGTAGTTGAAGTTTACCCTCAATCTTTTGGCCAGATTATTTTAAAATCCCATCCCATAGGAGTAAGATACCACTACAAATTTGTTCATGTAGTCATGTATGTGCATGTACAAGTGAGTATAAATCTAAGGGTATGCGTGTGTGCTTGTCTTGCTTCATTCTGAATCTTGTCTCTTAAAACACCCTTAGCTCTTTTGTTCCTTTGACAGTCCGAAGTTCAGAGGGCTCTGAACTTCACGTTTGAAGAAGAGTCTGTATATTTACTTTGGCTGGAAGGCTCGGGAGAAACCCTGCTTGACCTTGGAGCCAGCCCATTTTCTGATTATTTTTCGATACCCTTTACGTGAAAGACTTTTCAACTGGTGCAGTGTTCTGGTGGTGGTTATTTTTTCTGCACCTGAATTGTGTGTCAGAGTTAGGGACAGCTGTCAAGCTCTGGGACAATAACATTTCTCTCCGGTTTATTTCAAGTGTCTTAAAACACTTGTACTTTCAAAACCTTGCTCCAAGGTCCCTAGGATCCTAAGAGACGGGGGGAGTGCAAACTTGCATCTTCTATAAGGCGTGGGAGGCCACCGAATTGCTCCTTCTCTGAACTGTTCCAGCTCTCCAGGCCAGTAGTGATTCCAGAGATCAGATTGCACTGAATAAAATGGGGGGAAAATGCAAATACAATACATTTTGACTTTCTTTTCTTTGTTCCCTGCTCAGCCTTCCATAACACAAGAATAACTGAACAAGCTTTTACAGAAATCACTTTTGGATACGAAAAAATTCATTCCCGAGGAAAGCTGTTACATATTCATGTCTTTAATTATCCTGTGCAGCCCCACCAACTGCAAGAGTTCAAAACACAAATATCGAATTGCAAATAGAAGTGTAATAAATTATACATTGATTTGTGCCCATCCTGTGCATATGTCAGCCACTAAGGAGTGCTATTTTGCCTACACATATATAGACACACTTATCTAGAGAGAAGGAATCAATGTATAATTTATTACATTTTTCTGTAATGTGCTCTGAACTGTTTGAACAATCTTAAACATAAGCACACAAACACAGATGGCTTGGCTGTTCTGTTTTTGTTTGGCGTGATAAAGATGTCAGCTGCTGCTGTCTAGTTCAGCCACACTTAATCATCCCTTGGTGGGCTTAGTACATAAGCAAAACCTAGGTTGTGAGAATCTGGGTTTGTGAGAACATACGGAATATTTGGCTCTGATGATGGCAGTTCTCACACTTTGATGAAGGTTTCTGCCCCCCTAAAAGATCCAGTGAAATGTCCTGTACGGGTGCTCCTCTTTTACTTCAAAGCAAAGTGATCCAGGCTTATTTTAAGCCTGTTGTGAAATGTGTTCACGTTATGCCTGCTGACTTTGCATCAAAGTGGATGAGAAACACATGTTATTTCTCTTCCTTGGGCTCTGCTGTGGGAACAGTAAATCCTAGAAGACGGTTGAAATGGTTGCCTGGTGGCAGTGAGTTCTTAAGCACTCAAGATTTACACGTGATCGAGCTTTTAGTCTCTTCATGGTATGCAACAAATAGTTATATTGGAGGAAACTTTTCTTAACACAATGAATACTACTCTTCAAATACTAGAAATTAGCAAATTGTCAACATTTTTTCACCTTCTAATTTTTATTCTCATGTGCATCGTGTAATTAGCTCACTTATGCGACAGAAATGCAAGAGAATAGGATTAATTTTTAAGCAAATTCTTGTATTTTCTTCTTCAGGTATAAACCACTACTGAAGCATTACAGAGTAAGTTGAGGAGGATGTGCAGTCTATAGGTTGGTTGAGCCATATGTTGAGCCTGATATGCCTGATGGGATCAGGAAGTATAGCAGCCTGCCAGATGTTGGTGTTCTATCAAGTGAAGTGTACGCAGTCGGGATAACATTTGGCAGGCCTCCTTTCTTCCTAGAAGCTGCTCTGTATGGTTTACTTGACTTTCATGTTCGCCACTACCCTTAAGGTCTCCAGACGTGAAAAAGACTAACACTGTGTCGGCTTTTTCTCCTTTTTTTGTCCATCTCAACTGGAATACATTGTTTTTGTTGACTCTCAGGCTTGTTGTGTGTCTTGAACTAGGTGCCAAGTAAGCAAGCAAAAATGTTTAGAAAAATAGCCTTAAGTAAGACATGAGAGATATACCTCAGATATTCTGATATTCTGTTAGTATACCTCGGTACCCCCTCCTCTTTTTTTTTGTTTGTGAGAATGTAATGCAACATGAGGATGAAAGGGAAAGAAAAAAATACATAGGAAAAAAATGTTGGACAAAAATGACGTGTAGCTGAACTAAAATTGCATACATCGTTACCGGTTTTCTCTCTCATCTGTTTTTTGAGGGAGTCTGATAGCATATATAAACTCAAGGAAAATAATCATTATGGAATAAATTGAGACTATTAAATTGTTTTAATGTCCCTTCTGAGGCTTTCTATTGGATGCCTGCAAGTATTTTCCATGGGAGAATTAATCTCTGGAAGTCATCATAGAATAATTTTTTCCAGTGGGTTTGCATTATGATGGGGTCACTAACCTAACTCTTATGTTATCATATTTGAGGATAGATTCCAGGTGGCTGTCTCAAAGGTGCTGAAAAAGAAGCATTTATATCATATCATTAGGTACAGCAATGGTAGCAATTACTTCCCTCAATAGGCAAATGTATCCCAACCTGTCTTTGTAGTACAACCATCGCTGTGTAAAATACATCAGATGTATAGTTTGAAAGCTTTTGAGTCTGCATGGAATAGTAAGTAATTTCTCTGATGAAACAGAGCTAAGCTATATTATGCCTGTTAGTGTGGTTTAGTTAAACCTCAGCCAATTAATTTTTCATGGGCTGTGTAGCAGGGATTGGAGCTAGCATGCAAGATTTTTTTTATTGCTGCTGGGTTTTGTTTTGAACAGTGGTCAGCATATGCGACATAGAGGAATTTGTATGTAATTATTTTTTTCTCTAGAGGAATAAGATGATGTTCAAAATGTTGCATCCTTCAAGGTCTAGCCCCTAAAACCTGCCCCTTGAAATTCTTTTAGTCTTTGTGAGAAGCATCCTGATTACTGAAGGATACAGTCATTTACAAAATCACTGCTTTTGCCCACACCTGAAGTCTAGTGATTTAAACAATTTTTAATCTGATATTATTTCTAGTTTTGAAATTGTGTTTTGTTGCTTCCATTACTGTGAATGGCTGCCAATTCCCATCCTTCCCCTCGCCCCCCGGGAATAGCCTAAGCATCTTGTTAGGCTAAGGGAGAGGGAGCAGAAGGAAAATCAAAAGAATATGAAGGTCAGCCCCTTTCTCTGCTACCCGGGTACCTTGGCCGCAACAGTAAATTGATAGTGAGGCATCGACGTTTTGTCAGAGATGAACACGGCTGCAAAGGTGACGGTGGAGGAAGGGCTTGTGCAGCCCTTTTTCACTTTGAGAAATGGGATTAGGCTTTGTTTCGTTTTTCCTGTAGACCCGCTCTTGAGCTCTGCTCTGTGGTTTCTGCTTACAGCTCATCATTTGACTTTTCTGTTTAAGGTGGGAATGTCCCTTCCTCTCGCAGGTATGAAGTGTCATTACAGCCAGCTTGTGTTACTCTTCTTTTCCTCTTTATCTTCTGGCACGTGGAGAGCCACTTACTCTCTGTGTAAGAACAACCAAAACTTCCCCTGATCCCGTGTAGCTGTGTGCTTGCTTCCAGTCAGCGGTATCTCCTCATGTCTTTAGAGCAAAGCTGTCCCTTGAGACATTAAAACGTCATGCCCTAGGCAGTGTTCCTTTCTTTTCCCCCAGCTTGTTTTTTTTCTTTTTTCTTTTTCTTTTTTTCAATAGAGGAACTTGACACCAGAAAAGGATTGCCAGCCTGCATCAGAGCAGGAGACCGTGTAAGTCCAGTTAGATCCAGTAGTTCGGCTTTGAAGTTACCAGTGCCAGAAATACCAGAAGGTTGTGCAAGAAACCCTCCAATAGGTGGGATAATCAGCACCTCTTTCTTCTCACATATGATTAAAGAGTTTAAACTCAGAAGCTTGGTGTTTGAAGCCCTTCCAGAATCATGTTTAATATTAAACGGATACAGCTCTGCAGGTTGCTCTTATCTCTAAAGGAATTCCTGTTCTTTCCAAGTTCCCCAGCGTGACTACACATGGTGTGAAAAGGTCCTCTGTTTTGCCAGTTTTGGAAATTGTAAACAGATTTGAATAGCTCCTGCTCATGATAACACTAATGGTTAGTTTTATAACCTCCTACTGAGTTTTTCCATATTGATAAATACTCGCCTTTCTTGTTCACCCTGTTTGTATTTTTTCTTTTATGTGCATGTGCTCCTGGAAGCGTGAAAGTTATAACTGTATGTAAATGGGACCCAGGCATCTTCTGTTTCCCCAGCATGGTGTCCACAATAGGATGCCAGCCTGTTGTGTTAGTTACGTGGAAGGTCAGCTAGTGCTGCTGCTTGAATGGTTGTTCCTGGCACATCCAGATAGTTTAAAGCATGTCTGCTTGATTGCCCTGCACGCTTTTCTGGTATTCACCACCATGTCCAGTTTAGAGTGTACAGATTGACAATTTAAATTATATGTGACTTAGATTTGCAGCTTCTTCATACAGGTTGTTTGCATTTCTGGTCAACACTGACAAAGCTTGCTCTTTTCTTTGATGCAGCATTGCTGGCATTGGCTGGAAAGAGAGGAGGAATTCTTGGGACCAGGGATAGGATGAGAAACTCCTCCTCTATTTCCATCTGAGACTTATCACTTGTCAGCAATAAAAAGGCTTTTGTTTGTTCTCAGTCTTCCACACTTGGAAGAGGAAATCCAACAGCAGTTTGTTGAGAATAGTAGTTTAAAAGCTGTAGGGTTCTTTGAAATGATAAAAGCTATTTCAAGGAAGCACTAGGCAGATGTAAATTGTGGGAATGGAATCACAGCATGTTTATCACTAAGGTATCTTGAACGCTACCTATGTAGAAATAAGAGTGTGAAATAATGAGGGTAAACCCACTTACCTTTTCTTGCAGCTGATTTAGCAGAATAACTTTCCACAGAGAGGTGCTCCAGTCTGCACAAGGCAAGTTCTCATATAAGGCGCTTGGGTAGCTGTGCTTAGGAACAAAGATCTAGCTGAGCTTGGTTCCCCATGGGAACACCTTAGTTAAGGCAAACCGGTTTCTACAGCCAAGAGCAAACTCGGAATTGAAGTATCTGCTGCAGCTCTGGTCATCTTTGGATGTTCCTTCCCGAATATCTAGACTCCTGTTGGTCAAGGCAACTCTTAGTGTGGTTCAACAGAAAGGCTGAAACTCGCACCTCCGGCTTCTGAGACACTGCTGAGAAGGAACAACCTTTAACAGTGATCTCATCTAAGAGGATAAAGACATTACATCTAGCCTGGCAAAAATCAGGAAAGCAGCAGGGGAAGTAATACACCAGTCTTAGGAATATCGTGAATTGGAAGAAAAGCAGAGATTGATGTAGGATAAGATAGAGAGGTTTTAATGAGATTCAGAATAACAGGTGAAATCCTGATGCTTCCAAATTAGAGTGAAAATTTTCCATTGCCACTGGTAGGGTGAGCATTTTGACAACTGTATTTTGAAAATAAGCAGCTGTTTTTCCTAAGCTCATCAACCTGAGACTGTGATTTCAGGGTGAAGCAGGGATCTGAATTTAATTAGAATGAGAATTTGAAGTTAACTGCATAAAGCATTTGCATGGATCCTCCCTCTTCAGAATTAGAGCTATTTAATTAAGTTAAAGAAGATTGCCTTAGGTGCCCTTTAATTCTGGTTGTGTGTGGGTTTAATGCATTTAACTAGCCCACTTGCAGTGAACGTGGAATAACTGTCCTGATTGTCAATGTGTACCCAATCCTCACATTGTAAGTAGTAGGGTGATATTCTGGCAAATGGTGGACAGAAGAACTTGCTTCTCCAGATATTACCAGTAAATAAATAGTAGCAAGGATGTCTTCATTTATATAGTAATACATGCTTTAGATGAGGAGAATATCTATATAGGCATGTTTCTGTGAGACCCAAGACTTAGTGTGGGGAGAATAGTGGTCATGTGGTGTACCTCTTCAGGGCAAAACATTTCTTTAAAAAGAGCTTAAGAATTAAGATGTGGTTATGATGCTCTTGCGAACCTGTGTATTGCTGCCATCTTTGGCAACTGCGTTAGATTGATTTGTGATTGCAGCTAGAAGGTTTTCAGACACAAATATGCACTGCAGCAATCACGCTGCCAGGGCAGAAGGAAATAATAATTTCACATTATGTATTCAGAAAATGCCTTCATGTAAAAATATGCTATCTAAAATTTAACCTAAAAGAAATCCTGAAAAATTAGATATTCTGAAGTAACAACAGGGATTTTACAAAACAACATCTGAGCTGAGGTGACGTTTCACCTCTCAGCATCCCGTTCCCGGAGAGGTGTGCGGCGAGGCCAGGGCCTTACAGCACCTCACACAGCACATCTGTTGGAGTCACTGCTGCGGTTTCCTCATTTCTGGAAAATGGCTACTAGAAGCTTCAGCTATGCTTTCAAATCTCTGTGCCAACCGTGTTTTCCCAATGAGGTAGCAGGAACTGTTACACTTCTCTAGCTGACTATGAAGAAATGACAGACACCTGATTCTCAAAGAAACAGAGCAATGTTATTGCTAAGTGATGGATTTTATGTGATGCTACTTAAGAAAGCTATCATTTTTAGAGTATCAGTGACTGGTACCTGACATGTTATTCTTCCTTCATGTGAATCGTTTTGGTTATAAAATAGGATTTTTCTGCTAACTGGAAAGTGTATCTCAAGAGCCTTGTTCTCCTCCTCATGACCCTAAAGCATCCTCTTGGATGTCAGTAGGAGGTATTCAGCGCAGTGGGTGTTCTCATTACTACTCGACATTTTGCTGTTTGGTTTTCTGCCTGTTGCTATTTAATGATTTGAATTCTTTTTCACCAGTCCCAGAAGCCATTTAGCAAGCGACGTACTATCAGCGCTACTTGAGAATATCGACATAGTCACTAGGAAAAGAGTTTCATTTCCTAACAGTGCTACAGCGTTCCCCCTCGCCATCTGCTCCTGCCATGTCCCTCACTGTCGCGTTTCCCAGTTAACCCTTTGCTCTGCCCTCCTCGCCCAGCGCTCTTGGGGAGGGTGGCACAGGCTCTGCACAGTTTTGCCTGAGCTATGAAAACCCTCTGAGGCTAAAACAGCCTGCAGGTCACTGTAATGGCAGTGACAGGGGTGAATTTTATGGCTGATGTAAATTGGTGTATATTTGCTTTGTAGAGGCACAGACAGACAAATAGAGCAAGCACAGAAAGCGTTGCAGGCTTTCTATCTTTAGCCTGCTGTTTATCACAGGCACTTCGCAACTCCCATGACTGTCGGGTCTGGATGTCTCACAGCCTTTAATGTAATACCTCAAATAAGACTTCAGAGGGAAGATGCTGTACCTTTTAGGAGAACAAAGGCATCAAGACTGAAGATGAGATTCATCTCACTGAAGTTAATCTACCAAAAAGAGAGATTGCCAGTTGATATTAATCATCTGTGCTTCCCTCTCTCCAGTGGAGAGGCGGGCATATCTCCCAAGGATGATTTACGTGACTCGAATCACTGGGCAACCCTTACTGTTAAGTGGCAGTAAGAGGCCAGACTGAGAAGGATGCTCAGCTTTAGATGAGCTCAGGTGGAGGCTGGACAAGTTCATGGTAGCAAAATTCTTTGCGAGTTATTAAATCCATAGCAATAGCATCTGGCTTATGAACTTCCTAAGCTGAAAATAGTTGGAGGCTGTGAGTTGTTAAGGGGTAGTATCAGACATGGTTGTCCTGTTGTGCTCTTACTCTAACACACAAAGGAGATGGACTTTCTGTCTGACACCATATGGCCATTCCTGTGCTCTTATGTGAGGCCATTTTAGCAGTGAGAAGGGGGAATACACATTTAGTAAGAGGTGATTTCTGCAAATGGGAAATTGGCAGTAAGGTTTATCTCCAGATCTGCGGCGAAGTGCTACTGACCTACAAACAGAAAAACTGGAAGTCAATTTTACAGAAAGAGCCTGTGCTGGGTTGCCGTGGTTTAACCCCAGCCGGCAACTGAGCCCCACAAAGCTGCTCGCTCGCTCCTCCCCAGTGGGATGGGGGAGAGAATCAGAAGGGTAAAAGTGAGAAAACTTGTGGGTTGAGATAAAAACAGTTTAATAGGTAAAGCAAAAGCTGCGCACACAAGCAAAGCAAAACAAGGAATTCATTCACTGCTTCCCACCGGCAGGCAGGTGTTTAACCATCTCCCGGAAAGCAGGGCTCCATCATGCATAACGGTTAATTCGCGAAACAAAATGCATAACGGTTACTTCGGAAGACAAACGCCATCACTCCGAATATCCCTCCTTCCTTCTTCTTCCCCCAGCTTTGTATGCTGAGCATGACGTCATATGGTGTGGGATAATCCTTTGGTCAGTTGGGGTCAGCTGTCCCAGCTGTGTCCCCTCCCAACTCCTTGTGCCCCCCCAGCCTACTCGCTGGTGGGGTGGGGTGAGAGGCAGAGAAGGCCTTGACGCTGTGTCAGCACTGCTCAGCAATAGCTAAAACATCCCTGTGTTATCAACACTGTTTCCAGCAGAAAAACAAAACACAGCCCCATACTAGCTACTGTGAAGAAAATTAACTCTACCCCAGCCAAACCCAGCACATAGGTGCTGAATGTCAGGGCTTTGTATCAGGTCACCGCAAGCCTTTTGGAGATTCAGATGAGCTGTTTCACCACGTGTTCACCTCAGATGGTGCGAACAGCTTGTTGGAGCCTTAGATGGTGAGAGAAGATTCAGATCTGACATCGTTTGCAGTGTGGTGTGGAGCTGTGCTGCTACACGAATGCTCCCTGCCTCCGTGACAGCACCAGGTGGACTAATAGGGTGGAAGCTTGTCACTTCAAATAACTCATTGAGGGCATAGAATGTGTGGCCCAAAACCCAGGTATCACTCACCAAACAGTGCTCATGACTTCCCATTGTCTTGGGCACATGCACATGTATGTGTACCTCTATATTTTGGATGATTGTTCCAGTTGAAAGATTTTGCAGAATTGACCATCCTAAATGTTGATACACTTAAAATGGTTTGCTAAGGAGGCAGGCACCTCAGATTGAGCATTTTGCTGCCAATATGGTAAATGTATGCCCGTCATTTGCTGTGAAGATCTTTAACTAGTGCCTCCACAGCTGTGAAAGGCAGCGCCACTGCATAAATACACTTTTTGTGTTTGAAGTCGGAATTGCCTTTTATGGGAATTTCTACATAAAAAGAAATCCTGAGTAAACTGAGCAATTTTTTCCTTATTAAATCCCAAGGCATAAAAAAGGCCAGTGAAACTGGTTTTAAAACATCAAGCTGGGCTTGTTGTGAAATGGAAGCTTTTGCTCTCTTTAAAACACACTCTGTGTTGAAACTGGCAGCAAAAGTCTTTGATGCGGGGGGAATGTATCAGACTTGACTTTTGCAATTTCCTGTTTGGTTTCTTGCAAGCTGCTTTTGTCTAATCATATTTGATCTCGAAGATAATTTTATTTAATGTGGATTAGGTAGTATGACATATCCATTGTGGTCTTTCATCATTCTCTGTTTCATTTTGAATGTGACATGATATTTTCTAGTACAGATGAAATTTTTTTCAGCAGTCAGCTTTGAAAGAGAGTTTGTCTTTTATAGCTTTGTAAAATGTTATGGATAGCAAGCAAAAAAAGCTGCTTTATTCTCAAGCTTCTCTAATTTGTAGACTACAGCCACCACTGTTGAGAGGAGAGGTGGCTTGTCCTCACCTCCTGTCCTGTTTAGCAGCCTCCAGAGCACAGCTGCACGCAGGTGGGAGGGGTGTAGTCTGGTACCAAAGGGAGAGGTTACTGGGAGAGTCAAAATGTGATGCGGGAGTTGAAGGACAAGGTGTTGAAAGAGACTGATTTACCATGAATGAGTATTGGCCATGGTAGTTTAATGCTGATGGTATAGCAGCATTCTGTGATGTGGCTGGGTGAGGGCAAGGGTGGTTCCTCTGTTATTCATAGGCCATGGCGACTTCAACAGTACTGTGCTGCTGCTAGTTGTAATAGTTCTACCACTGGTATAACAGCAGGAGGGATTTTTATTTTGTTGTTACCGAGCCAGAAGGTTTCATCTGTAGAAAAAAGCACTATTGAGAAAGGTGAAGAATAATAATGGAAAAAACCCAAAAGCATTTACGAGTGGAGTGTAAAACAGGAGATCATAATTGGGTCTAAAGGTTGGAAGGTGACAGCAGCAGCATGGAAGCCCTCTGTGGGGAAGAAAAGGTTGGTTGGCGTTGCAGCAAGAGTGTTTCTTAAGGAGAACATTCCCAGACTTTTTTCAGCTTTCCTTGAAGCACTGGAGTTCTACGAGATTTGAAAGGAGAGAGTAGGTAGGATGCACTGATGTCTAGGTTTTACTCATTGCTCAAGATCAAACCAGTCATCAATGCCATGATGGAATTTTCCCCGTCTGGTCAGGCTGGCAGAGAGATTTGGACATATGGCTCTGGGTGTTGGGTTTTTTTTTGCCAGTAATGCCATGGGTTTGGTCTACCTACCTACTACAACAGTCCGGGAGTTTGTTACCGAGTACTGCAGAGCCTTAGGGCTTTACGATACCCACACTGCTCGTGCTCTTCCTGCAGTACGTAACAGTTGTGGTTTCTGAGGTTGCCGAGCAGCATTTTGGCTTTTTACAGGATACTCAAGAGGTGTGTGTCCTGAGCTTTTACAGATATGTGAAGTAGATATTCAGCAGCTTTTTCAGAAACAATGTCCTCTACGTGCATGAGACTGTGGAGCCTGCACTCAGTGTGCCAGGGGAGACTCTTCCAGACCTGCGTTCCCAAACATACAAGGAATAAGGAGGGAAGCAAAAACCTTTTGTGTGAACGTTATGCTAGTGGTAGACCGTCTTAGTAGAACATTAGGTATCCTTCTCTTGCCTGAATGAGGAATCCATACGTTTGCAGAAGGATGTGTTTTGCACCTCTATGTAGAGGGTAAAATAGTTGTTGAATCATGAGGAATATGTGTTGTGATCTAGGATGAAGTTGGGAAGACAACTAAAACCTGTATAACGACAAAGTTAAATAATTCCTTTTTTCTTTAACTTTGCCATATTCCTGTATTGAATAACTGCTATCCTACTGAGAACTTTTCCTCATACCGCTGAGGAATCCACTAAAAGCGCTAAAGAAACTTTATCCTTCCCAGTAGGAGAAGTCAGGGATGGGAGAAGTGTGGGAAATTTGCCACTTCATTGCTCTCGAGCCTTTCAAAATCCAATTTGAAGTTTTTCCACTGTATAGATCTATAAATCCTGCATGGTTGCAATGGTGTGTTTTGCAGGTGAAGTTAGAGCACTGAGTACACGCCACCTGTTTTACAGTAACAACTTCTGCAATTCGTATGGTTTTGCATGATCTCTAGATAAATCAAGGGTTCATTTCTGAGCCATACATAAAGGCAGAACAAATTCCTTGCATCACATTCTTGCCGTGCTTGCTCGATGCCTTTGCGCAGTACGATTCCATTGCTGGTAGTCACAAAGCAATCACATTGCTGTAAACTTACATTTTGGTATGCGAGTGCTTTGTGGATAGCTGTATCTCTTCTTTCTAAATGCATATAATTACTTAGGTTGAGTTGGAGCCTGGGTGCCAGCTTTTATGTAGTATACATAGGTTTCCTGCAATAATATTGATTCTAACGGAATCGGAAATGGAAGAAATAGTGTAAAGTGCGTGTCCGTGGTATTCCTGACAGGTTAGTGCCACGTACATGAAATCTCAGGAATTTTGCAGGTTTGCTAGTGGTTACTCTTTTGTAATGACTTTGAGACAAAGCACATACAGATACTGACCTTCAATCTAATTTTGCCATATCTTTCTTCACAGCTTCCTGTTATGGGAGGAGCCTTTATGGACTCACCCAACGAGGACTTTAGTACAGAGTACTCCTTGTTTAACTCATCAGCCAACGTCCATGCAGCTTCTTCCATGCAGAATCCACCAGAAGAGACATCCCGTTCTTCAAATGATGCCATATTGTTATGGATTGCAATAATAGCAACAATTGGAAATATTGTGGTTGTGGGAGTGGTGTATGCCTTCACCTTCTAGGATGACTGTCACTCCAAACACTGGAAGAGAGGATAACTGCAACAGTATTTGTCGTGTGTGTGTATGTATGTATGTGTATATATATATACATGTATATCTATATAAATACATATAGGTAGGGACTTTGTTGATTAAGTGCTGCCACAATCATGGAAATGAAATGCAAGTTAATCATCTTGAATCTTGATGGCAGAAAGTTTGGATGCAATTGCAAATTGTATGGAGGTGAGAACTTTAACTGAGAACAGAGCCAATACCAGTTTTGTACAGAAGTGTAATAAAAGAGGGACCAGCGTGGGTAAAGCAAATACAAAAAGAAAGTAAGATTTATATAGAAAGTGCTTATTTTCTACTGTTTAGATTTTTCTAGCAGCTCTTCTGAGTTTTGTCAGCTTTTTTGTGCATTTTTTACTGTGGCATAATGTTCTGAAATTGTTCTAGGTCATATTTGCTGGACATCTTAGTTTTCCAGATGGAATGAATGGTGAGCATTGGCTCAGTTCTGATGAAGTGCAAGTTCATCGTGTGTGAGTCTTCATGCACGTGCACACACTACTAGGTTGTGTTCAAAATCATGAATCTTAAAGCTATGACAGGCAGGTGCATGCTGGCTAACACTTGCCTTCCGGTATCAATTACTGGATCTGATAATCTATGAAATGATGCTAAACCTGTCTGCTCTTTGCAGGAGGAGGCACAGCTATTGCAAGGTGTGGCTGGTCTGCAGACCCTCTGCCCTCCAGAGGCGGGAGTGTTAAACAGAGCAGCAGCACAAGCTCCCATTTCTGTCTAGAGGTACTGGATTGCAGTGGTTTATACATGTGTCTTTCCAGGAAACAAAGGCCAAATACCATGCTTTGCAGCTCATTTCACTGTAATCCAGATTTCCCACAGGAGCCATGTACTTTCATAAGCTTATTGGTGTATCAAAAGAATGTGGGGAAGTTGTGAAGCGTAATTAGAAGTGAATGATGTCTGAGAAAAACAGAAGTGAAAGAAAGATTGGATGCTTCTTTGCTAGCGAGGGAGTGAGTGCAAGAGTCAGGTATGTTCTGGGGTAGAAACAGCACAAAAAAGGTAGCAAGTAACAGATATGCAAGTGCTTGTATTTCAGTATTACTATGCCTCTGGGTTCTGATGAGGCTCCTGGAAGTGATTTTTATATAGCCTGCTTTAGGTAACAACTCTGATTATCATTTGGATTTGTTCTGTTGAGGGACAACATCTTAGCTGCATTGTTCCCATGAGCAGTTCCTTTTCAAGAGCTGTATCTTTTCAAAACAAGGGGTAGCCTTCCTTGTTTCAGAGGTTATAAAATCTTGAAGGAAGAAAAAAAAATCACCTCTGTTAGAAATCTCCCTCTTCCCTCTTAAAAAATAAACACAAATATGTAAAATGTCTGCACTTTGAGAGTAGCAGACAAATTCTTCCACTATGTCTGCATATACTGTGCAGGTTTTCTGTCTCATACAGCTACCACCCTAATTCCAGAAAGCCTTGTCTGCAGGCACAGAGACTATTTTTGACGCTTGCCTGCCACTGAGCTTGAGGCTGGACTAAGAGCTGCTGAATGTATAGAGAGGTTTGGACTTTCTTCTTTTCTCTTTAAACCTGTTTTCCTGCAGGGCTGGTGGACAGTTACTTGAATCAAAACAGCATGCCCCAAATCACTATTTATAACCACTCAGTAGTCACTGTGTGTATTTTTTTCCCTCTCTGTGAACTGGCCTTTAAAGCTGGGAAAGATGCAAACAGAGCTAGCAGGGGGGAGAAAAGAAACTAAGTTATTTTGAGGATGAGAAAAACAGTAACTCACTTGAGGAACAGAGCTTTCGTGTGTGCAGTTATTTCCCTATTTGGAGGCAGGATTTTGTGAAGATGGTTGAGGACAGACGAGATCTGTGCTCGGAAAAAGTTTGAGAAGCCCAATTCTGGAAGATCAGCGGGATGGAAAGCAAATACTGTCTAATAAAATAACTGTAGTCTTAAGAATGATACAAAAATGATGATTTTGACCGTCTTAAAATAGCTATGCGTTCCTGCATAGGCACAGGATAATAAAAAACAGGGGAGCTGCATAAATTGTGTACCTTTCCTGTTCTTACACTCCTGCTTATTCTCGCTGAGCAGAAAGCAAGCTGTTAAGTGAGGTTGGAAGGCTGCAGAGAAGTTTCCAATGCAGAATTGAGCAGGACAAGGTTTGGTGTTCGACCATGTAGGACCCATGGAAATATTGCTTAACGTAATGTACTGTCCCCAACCATTTTCTGATATTCTATTGCCTTTGTAATTGTATCAGTTACTCATGGACTTTTCTTCAGTGTTTCTGTAGGCTCTCCAGTTATGCCAGAGCTTGCAAGCACTGTTTTTGCATGAAGAGCAAAACATTTCCATTATTAAAACTAGTTTGACACTATGGTACTTGGCAAAGGGATTATTCTGCTGCTTAATGAATTTGCCAGCAGAGTGCTTTGCTTAGATTTCCTAGAATATCAATCTAAGTACAATTAGCAATGTTTGTGTTTCCCAAAGCACTAGACTAAATTCTTCACCCATGAAAGAGCTTTGGAGCAGGAACAGCAAAGAACTACCACTCTGCTAATGAAACTGAGTGACACTTATGTGTTGCTTTTCCCAAAGAACTCTACTTTCATGTGAAATTGATAGTAATAGCAGGAGTGTTGGAAAACAATGAGTTCTGCCTCCCTCATCCAGATCATCGTCATACCTATTTTCATTGTTAGAGGCTGAGTTGTCAAGAAGGGCCAGACAGAACTTTAATTAAAGTAACTGGCCTGACAGGGTGACATGGCAAAGTAGGTGCAGGCAGCAAGTGCAGGCATTTCCTATCTCATAGTTAAACTGCACACTAACTGTGCAGCTTTTCTCTGCTGCACAGAAAAGATAGGTTTAGGATGCAGGTGGAAGGAATTGCAGTGGGCAGAGTTGGTTCAAACTCTGATAGCGATAACATCCAGTGTGTTTCTGGATGGTGTGGTCAGGCTTGATCCACTACAACCACTTCCATCTTCTGGGTGGTTAGGGAAGGTTTAAATTCAACCCTTGGAAAAGGGGATTCATCCATCATTAAGTTCAGAGAAGCCACAAAGCAGAGTGAAATGGATGAAAGGTGGATGGTTCATAGGTATGGTCCTGTGAAACGTGTTACCGCTTCTTTATGTGGGTATACATTATACCCTGAACTGTCAACGCAGCTCGAATTGGAGCACTGTAGTTTCTCCCTTCCTTGGAGCCAGGCAGTTGGATAACTGCTGTCACTCGCTGAGCGGTGACGAGGAAGCCCAAACACATTCCCCAGAGCTGTTCTCTGAAGCTCTTCTGTAAAAGCAGAAGAGGGCTTTGTGCTTTGCTGAGCACTTTGTGTATCAGCATGAGAGCAGGATTCCACTTGTAGAAGATCTGTGCTTTAAATAAAAGCATCTAGCACAGATAAGTTACAAGATCCTGACTGGAGTTTGCTCTGTAGTAGACAAAGCAAAACACTTTCTGTATGCAGTGTTAGACCCCTAGCTGTGTTGTAAACATCATTGTACAAACACAAGCAGCAATACTGTATGTGCTCTGCAAAGTTATTAATGAGCCATGGGAAGCAAGTAGACAAACACGACTCTTCTAGCCATGGCCTCTAGAGATCAATAGCAACATATCAAATAATTGAACTGTCTCAAGAATTTTTTTGCTCTAAGCAGCCGGCAGCTGTGCAGCCACCACAGCAAAGACACTAAAGGCTGAACAGCTTTGGAGGTGGGTGCAAAGGCACATTAGATGATAGGAGAACGGGCTAGGGAAACCTACACAGCTACTCCTGTTATATTTTTATCTGCAGGGCTAGGTGTCTCTGCTTGTCCACAGCATCAACATCCTGCTAAAATAAAATGAGGGAGGAGGATGTATTTCTGTGTCAACACACTTGCAAAACTGAACAACAGATTTTGAAGCTGGTGCAACAATAGTAGCAGAGAGACTCGTCTGCTACAAATAATGTATTTAGCCATTTGAGTGGGCAAGTGAGCTGATAGGTACCTCAGAAGAGATGAGATCCCCTCTCCGAAATCCTGGTTTGCAATGCGACTTGAGGACGGTCAGCATCCCACCAAACTGCTGAGCAGCCTGTAATAACAAGTCCCAAATCAAGAGTGAATAGAAGCAGCCAGCCATTATAGTCTTATCCTGTACATCCATTTGAAGATAAAGGGAAAATGTGCCTTTGTGTCTAGGAGCAAACAAAAACAGCAGTCCTTAGTCTATAGGTTGTGATGTATTTTGTCTATTATTAGAAGCTTTCTTTTTGCTATTTTTGAACAATTCCAGTTGTTAATATCCTCTTCACATTTCTCTGCAGGCTGCTGAGAGTTATTAATTTCACATAGCTCTGTCCATTTATCCAATGTAATTTTACTGGGTTTCCTGCGGCTAATCACAGAGCAGAATCTGGAAAATTATTCTTTTTAAGGATGATTTCCATTACAGAGAGAATCAGAATCTCGGCTCAAAAAGCTTCTGTGCTTTCAGAGCATTCAGAGCTCTGGAGAATTGGATTTTATCCGGTTAGTGCGCAGAAAGGAAAAGGGCTGTCAGGTCCCTGGTGATAACGTCAGACATCGGGGTCCTGACAGGCGGAGCCGAGCACTTCATTAACTAACTCTGCTCTGCCCCTCTGAGCCCCGCCGGCTTCCCGGACGCACAGCCTGAGCTGAGTTTAAGTAAGTGAAGCACCCATCAGGTACAGCATGTCCCTCCTCATTTTACAGCTTGCTAATCCTCAGGGAAACGTGCATTTATTCCATTAGCAGAGGAAGAGCCAGTGATCAATATTCTGTTAGGTATGTTGTTATTGGTACATTGGTCAGCCACCGTAAGGTAAAGATAGGGATGGTTTAACATGTAGTTAGCCCTTTGCTGCTGATCTGCAAACATCCTAAAGGAATCAAAGCATCCTGAGGCCTTAAAGTCTCCTACTGCCCTTAATCTGACACTAACTTTTTGTGTTTCCTCATACAGCTCCTCTTTGCCTTTTACGTTGTCTTTCCAACTCGAAACAGGGAAAATGAAGTCCCCACTATGCTCTTCTCTGGACAGGCAAGGAACTCCTAACAGGTAGGGACCAACCATGTTGCATTTTAGTTTTTGGCCCTTCAGGCACAAAGTAGAAGGAAAGAGTCCAACTGTCTACCCCCAGGAGACTCTGGGGGAATATGTGCCTTTGCAGAACAAAATGCATGGCAATTTTATCTCATTCTGGCCTGTACCAGAGTATTTACACCAAGACAACATGGCCAGACCTACTTTTGCAGTAACCTGTTTTGGGAATTACAGCAACACAGACAGGAACTGGAAAAGAAAACAACCCTGATAATACAAACCTGTCACATGTCTAATCATCTCAATGACATGCCTCTGAAGGCAGGTTTGCCTGAGTGTCATAGGCAGACTTGATCTATTGGTACTAAGGCAAATACCCTTCCGTATGAGCAGAAATGGTGTCTCCATCTTTTCGGGAAGTCTTGGGAGCATTGTGCCACCTGCTCTATCTTTCCTATGCAGGCTGCTATTGAAGATATTTTTCAGTTGTAGAAAATACTCAAAAAGCTTCCTATGTTGTTAGAATACATGAAGATTTACCTTCCGAAGCTCTGCTTAGTCTTCCTGCAAAAGCAAAAACCATCTAGGTTTCTTAAGTATGGAATGTTAATGAGTCAAGTATCATCTGTACAGTAGCATCACCTTATCACCTCATGAGCTTTATGTCAGTAGGGCTCAAAGGGGATCTTACTATTACCCACAATTAACAAAGGCTGAGAACAGAGTCAAGTCACTTCTCAGGAACCTCTCAAAAGTCACTATCCGATCCTTTAGGCTGCATCATTCCTCCTCAAAGTACTCTGATGTGAACTCGCATCCATCCTTTTAAAACTCGTCACCACTGTGCGTCTCTATGTCTTCATTTTATTTCTCCCCTTGTCTTCTCTCTATTCTTTTCATTCTTTGGTATCAGAGCATGCGAACATTTGGAAGCCAGCAATGTTCTTGAGCCCTTCTTAACCACCTCCTTGACTGACCTTCACTGACAGTAAGGTCAGTGATAAGTAAGGACTTACCACAGTAAGTGCAAAGATCAGTGATATAAGGTGTCTTCCTGTAAGAAGATCTTAATCGTTATCTGCCTTAGCAAACCGCAAAGCGTTTGCCCCAAGCAGAAGAGTAAGATGTGGCCATGAAGGTTGGTAACTGTATTGTCAGTGTCCATACAACCCAAAGCTACCTTTTAGAAATTCAGATTTTATAAATATACTGCACCGTTCTGCAGTCAGCATTTACTGAGCTTTCCACAACCCAAAGTCCCTTGTTATTCTTAGCAAATCAGAATCAGTGGTAATGCACTTGGGGTAGGGCAAGGGGAGTGGAAGTGCCATAAACAGGAGACTTGAAAAGCTCCATGTGACTTATTGTAGGGTCAAGGCCATTAAGCACCAGCCTAATTCAGTGAAGAAAAACAACCACAATGTGCTACGCCATGGGTATTTCAAATCTAGTCACACCTGTAGTTCTCAGATGCAAGTCATTAAGGTGATATCGCATTTCCTGTGGAGTTCCATCCCATTAATGAGCAAATAAGATTGAACTGTTTACAGATCTAGGCCTAAAACTCTTTTCAGTTACTGCCTTCATAAGGATGACCGAAGTTCCTGAGCCTGCAAGCTGCTCTATCCAGAGGGACCTTTGCCTCCACCTGGAGTCAACTGGATTAATAACACTTCTTCTACACTTCTGACATCTGCTTCAGTGGATCAACTTGCAGGACTAGCTCTGGGTTGCTGGGGTTTTATTTTAAATATATCTAAAGATGTCCATAATTTCCTAATCGAAAGAAAGAAAGAAAGCAGAACGCTGTATTTTTTTAAATGAGAAGGTAATAAAAAACAAGTTGAGTATTTTGATAGATATGGTGGAAGGGTATATAATGTAGCAAACAGTTGCACTATTTTTTCTATTATCTGAGCACCTAACCTGAAAAATATTTGTTCTTTCTCTAATAAAGACCTCTTTCAGTTCTGAAGTTATGAAGTTTGGAAGGAGTGGATTGCAAAGCCTCAATGAAATTTTAAACTAATGTAAATAAATCCAGTAGCTAGCTTTGTGAGGTAGCCTATAACATTTGTTTTTCAGTTATCTCATCTCAAATATTGCCTAATTGTTGGGGTTTTTTTCCAAAATAAGCTAGATAGTGACACTTCTGAAAGCATCTGTACTTCACGCAAAATCACAGTCATATGGAAATTACATCCTTCAGCTCATGTAAAACAGCTTTACAGGAGCCCTTTAGTATGCGCTGTTATTTTTCTTGACAATTTAATTCTCTTGTGCTTTCTCTCTGCTACCCTGTTTTGTACACTAACAGGTTTGCAGGGCTTCTCTGTATTGTTTTTGTAGTATATGGGTTGGTTTAAAGGAAAACCTTTACTCTTGTAATCATTGTTCTTGAAATGTGGATCTTTATCTGTAAAGAGAAAAACAACTTTAAAAATGCCCTCTGTTTTCTCTAAGTTTACTGTAATTAGCAAGTTTAATTAACAGAAATGTATTCTGTTAAGCTCCTGTTATATTTTTTCCACTTATTGACTGCTTTCACTATGTGTGTACTTAGTACTGGTTCATTCTTTTATTATGGTGAAAATGACAAGTTTTGTTAATATTGGGTGGAAGTTGTGTTTTTGGATAAAGTTCTTCAAATTGATGGCAGCGTGTGATTTTTCGTTCTAGTCTCAGTTTACTTGAGAGTATTTAGAAGTCTGTAAATGCAGTTATTTAATTATTACCTCCAGTGTTACACTGACACTAATAATTTGTTGCAGTTTACAAATCTGTGTGATTTGTCAGCCTTGGGAAACCATCTCTACTGCACGTATGGCAAAAACAAAACACTGTGGCTATTTCTACAGAAGTGGATTCACCTGCTCTCAAAGTCCAAGAAGTGCCTCAACACATCTTGGAGCCAAAAAAAGATGTCTTAACTTCTTTAGACTTCAGCTCGGAAGCCCTTATACCATGAACCCTTGTGTCATTGCTCTCTCCCAGTTCTCTCTTCAGATTAGCACCACTGTCCTGTCCCAGCGAGGATGTTTTTGTGACTGTGGCCCCCAACTCCTTGTTGTGCCCTGTCCCAGGGCAGCCATTCCAAGGGCTTTTGGGGACTCAAGGGGAGCATCAGACCTCATTGTAGGATGTTCAGCAAGCTTCATAAGAGTAAATACTGGCAAAAGAAGGAAAGGAAAACATTTGGCTTTCCTAATGCAATACAGCATCTAGATTATCACATGCTTTACAATTCTCCAAAAGGGATCCAATGAGGCAGATCTGCTGAGGGAATGATAAAAGGATGAGCTAAGTGACCTCTCATGCACGATTTTAAATAAAAATTTGACTTACCTTTGAATGAATCAAACTCGGGACATCACAAAGGTGCATACGCCAATCCTGATAGCAAGTCTGACAAAAAATTATTAAAAAAATCAAAGACATGTTTTCTTCTAGTCCCAATCTTTATCAATCTAGCAACATAACATATTCCAGAGTTTACCCATCAGAATGTAAGGGAGTGCATTTGCTACACTACAGCAATATCTAATTATAATTCACTTTTCCATTGCCACTATAGAAACATACAGATGTCAGTTCTGTTCATTTCTAAATTCTCACAATAATTAGAAATTAGAATAATTTAGAAATGGAAGAGAATGTTCTGTTGAACAGTCAAAGAGGAAGAACAGTCATTTAAAGATTTAGCTATGTGTGTTCAGACTAACAAAACCAGCTGAAATTGTTGGCACTATTTTCTTGCACAGCGTTATCTCCATAAACAAACTGGATGCTAATGTCTACTGATGTAAATTGTTTTGTAGCAAGACTAACAAAGAACATCAGTCTTTTAGCCCAAGAGAGCCTGTCCACTGTGGCATATCAACTGCCATATTTTGCTTTGCCTAACGCTACATTACAGTTTTCTTTAGGATAAATAATAATTAAAATATTTTGGAACGACTGAGTGACTTCACTGTGTTAACTACAGCATGCACGTCTTATACTGGGCTTGATGAAATACCCCTATAAACAGCCTGCTATCCATTTCATTGCCTGCTGTGATAAAGAAACATTGGAACCAAACAGGAGCTTGCCTTTTGCTTTGAATTCTTATGAGATGCTGCCGTCTTTCCAAAAGGCAGCGGGCTGGGAACGCCGGGCTATGAAATTGCCAGCTCACGTGCAGCGCCGGGACTGGCACTGCCGCTCCGCCCCGACCGCGGGGACTACACCAACGCCAGGCAAGCCAGCTCGCCTCTCTCCTCCCGCGCCTGCCAGCAGCAGTCGATTAATGCTGTTTCCTGCAAAGGTTTTATTTTGAGCTAATTAAGGCTGTTTCTTCTAAAGGCTTTATTTTGAGCTAAGCAAGTAATCCACAAAGTTTGTATTACAGTTTACAAAGATGCATCTTATAATTCTGAATACAGCACGTCAACTGATTCCCATTTTTCCTTTACGTATTCAGATAATCCTTGCCTGTTAGAGGCAAGAAGGATGCTCCTTTTATGAAGGTTTTTTTGTTGTAATTTCTGCTTTGAATTACAAAGTTTTCATGTCTGCAGATGTTAGTTGGGTACAGAAACAAGGTTTACTGGTCTGTGAATTTCCCAAGTGACTCCTTAAAGGATAGGTAAAGTGATTTATTACTCCCTGGGCCTCCAGTGTAGCAAACAATTTTAAACAGACTATTTTTATTTTCTCAACATCTCAGCTCTTCTTCCAAGCATCTGAGTGGGGTTTTTTTTGTTTGGGGTTTGGTTTTGGTTTTTTTTTTAATTTCTACTCTTTCATTTCTTAATCTGTGCTAATACCCAAACTCTTGATCTCCGGCAATATTTATTACTTGAAAAGATTTTGGGTAAATATTCTTCAAAATCCTCTGTGAGAACAGCTGATACAAAGAAAGTACTTACAAAGTACTCGTTTTCGTCACCTTCTGGTAAACCAAAGTACCTATTAATTCCTTTGAAAGTCTTATACTTTTGCTTTTTTAATAGTTTATATGGCCACACTGGTTTCTCTTAGCCATATTAGTATCTATACTCTGTGCAATCTTCCCTAGTAATTTCTGCTTACTGTTTACTGACTTGATTTTGTTTCAGTTGGGTCCCATCTTCTGAAGTACATTTTGATTGGAGTCTCCTAAAGTCAAAGTCAGATTTTGACCATGTAAGAATTTTCCTTACCTTCCTGTTTTCTTTGTAGTTCAAGGATGTGCAGGACCTAATTCTTAAAGTTGTTGTCCCAAGTTGCCTCACTTCTGATTGTAGGATACTCTAGATTAAACCTTAATTCTTCCTTCTTCCAACCGCAATCTAGAATTCCTATTCTTCAGGCAATTTTGGAAAAAAATCCGTTCCAAATATGAAAAAACAAACAAGGAAACATAAAACCTACAAAATTTTGTCCTATTTCAGAACAGTTTTGTTCAGCTTCGATTTTACCTGTAAGATGTTAAAAGACCTATGGTATGACAAGAATCAGAGCATTTTTAGTACAGTACGATACAACAGCATAATTATAAACATCTTTGGACTCTCATATTCTAAACTTGCACTTTTAGATATAATCTTGTCACTGAAGCAACTTTTAAATGTATCAATAAGTGAACGGCATACTGTGTCAAAATTGTCAAACGGATTTTTTTTACAATCTAGTATCTCTTTTGTGATAAAAAATGGTTCATCAGATATGTTTTAACCTGTTCAAGTGCTGGGGTTAAGAATGCTTTCCCCAGTGAGGCTGATTTCAGTTAGACCTTATAGCTCGACAACAATCCCCTGCTTCGTTCGGTGCTTACGTACTTACCACGCATTAATTCACCCTAAGTGGGGAAGAGCTGTCTCAGAAACCAGCCCTGCCAAGAACAAATGACTTAGGGGTCTAAAAAGCTCTTCTTCAAACCGACTGATTACTTGAACAGCATAGGAAATCATCACGAGTGCTAAAGAAAACCACAGAGTTTTGGGACTGGTGGGAAACTCCTGCGCTTTCCGTGGGGCTGGGAGTGAGGGCGCTGCGCCGGCTGCCGCGCGGGGCTCCCGGGGGCTTGCCAGGACGGAGAGTAGCGGAGCACACGCAGCTGACCTGGGAAATTAGTGCAGAGTAACTACTGGTTGTACTCCGTCTTCTCTGTGCAGATAACCCCTATGACTCACTACAGGGAGATAGGAAGTGCCTCCTTCAAACCTGCGGGGTAAGAGACTTCCATTGTAATGTCCATTTTAACAGGAAAGAACCATGGGAAAAGAATAAATGTTAAATCAAGTGGTGAAGCACTGTTTTATATTTAAAAAAAAAAAAAAAACCCAAACAAAAAACAAACAACAAAAAAAACCAAAACAAAAACCAACAGAGCAAATTTGGCACAGCAATGAAGATAATGTCTCTCTTAAACCACTTGAGTATTTGTTCTTATGGCGTAATACAAGCCAAGGAAAATGCCACCACATCAGATTAGCAGAACCAGAGTGCAGGACCATTCCACAACTGGAAATAAAAAAAAAAACCAAAACACTAACATCTTTTTTTTTTTCCTGCACTGCAGGTGCCAGTTGCCTATTCCATGCACATCCCACAGACAAAACGGTAGCACAATAGCAAGATCAAAAAAAACAAAAACAAAAAACCCAACCAAACAAAAAAAAAAACCACCACAAAAACCCCCAAGCAGTTCCAGAATGCAGAAAGGCAAATTTTGCCTGGGGACTTAGTCTGACTGACCCCTTGAAGGACAGATTGTGCTTTTTGTAGCCTGCTGGAAGGGCAGCTGCGCTGAGTCTCTAGGAGCAATTCTTCAATGGCAAGAGTGACTTTGGCATGACCCGTTACTTCTGCTGTGGACAGAGTCAATGGACTTCACTTTGCATTCCTCCTGCACCTCCCATTTAATATTGCAAGTTTTTCATGATACCAAAGACTGCAAGATAGACTTTATTTTTATAACCAGCGTAGTATCTTGTCAGTGCAGGCATTTGTCTTCTGCCACTTTATTTACCATACCTACGTTCACATTAATTTATTCCTAATGCATTCAGCTCACACCAGTGTTAAGGTTCCACTGAAAAGCTGCCAGAACTGATATCTCAAGTCTCCACTTTGCTGTGAAGCGCGTACAAATTGCATTCAAAACTCTTCTCCCTCTCTTGTGTTGCCCTTATTTTCAATTCAAGCACAGGAATCTATAAACTTCAGCCTGCTATTTCTCTGTATGAGGATCCATATGTCCAAGTCCCATCTGAAAGCCCTTTTGGCCAAGCCTTGTTTCCATTGCCTGGCAGAGATGTGTAAAGAGTGTTTCTGGGCTGAGAAACGTTACACCCGGAAAAGTCCTGGTCCCCACCTGCCCAGATTGGGGACCTCACTAGACTACATCAAGTTACTTTTTAGCCTGCATGCCGGGGCATTGTTGTTCATGAAGAGTCTGTATATGCCCTAGTCTTGCTCGACTACTTGGTCAGGAATTCATCCCATCCATCTTCACCAAAACAGCAGAAGCACTCAAGGCTGACCAGTGATGCAACCTAAGGACTGATTATTACTTTATCACCTTGAAGTTTTTGCAGGTGAGAGTTTTGGTACATCCTGAGATTCAGCTAATGATAGGACCCACGTGGTTAATAACTCAGGTTAAATGAGAAATGTAGTAATTTCTGCATCAGGTCTTGACACTTGATGCCAAGGTGAGTCAGCTGAATTGTTCTACATACCATATCCAGTCTTACTAGTTACTACAGCGTCACTTTGAGTTCCTCCTCTCCTGATTAACTTGAAAAAGAATAATCACTTGGCTCTAGATATTTGAAGTGAATAATTGTTTTCATGCAAAAAGAAGTCTCACCCTCCCTGCCTACTTCCAGCTTTGAATCTCACGGAAACTCAGGGAAGGTATTTAAAAGTTAGCATCCAGTCCACTTATTACTGTAGAAAAAATTGGCTAGGAGAAGCCATGAAGACCTTCGAATTACTTCAGATGCATATTCCTCAGTTGGAAATATGCATAGCATTTACTGGGAAACTTGAAACAATTGCAGTGGCTATGTTAATAAAATATGGCTGCAAAGCTGCATATTGGTGCTTTTGTCTTACCCTTCTTAAAATACGAAATTGGTGATTGGAGGAGCAGTATAAGACTCAATCTTCTCTACTCCCAGCTGAGTGTCCTAACTGCTAAGACACTTGTATTCTCTGTCTCTCATCCTGTTAATCTTTATTTAGTGCCTGAGCACCGAAATGGCAGTACGGCAAATAGTATTCTACAGCTCAGTGAGTGCAGCCTTCACCTCAGAAACATGAGTTCACCTCCCCACATGCCAAAGAGGAACCTGAGCTGCTCTCCTCCACATTTAGGTAAGTGCTCTGACCAATGAACACTGGACATTGTGGGGGAGGGGAAGGAATGAGAAACAGTGTAATATCTTAGTCTTGCATCATTAATTAGTTCTAGTGGTGCACTGAACCTCACAGATTAAGTTTGTGGTTCATAGAGCATGGGCTGCCTGCTTGTTACCATCAGAAGAGCTATCCCTTGGGTAACGTCCCAAAGCAGACCTTAAGAAGCCACAGATGCTTGGGTAGTACCCAGGTTAGACAGCTTCCGAGAGAGATTTGAGAGGGTTTGGGGGTTTTGGGGTTTTTTGTTTGTTTGTTTATTTGTTTGTTTGTTTGGGGTTTTTTAAGATGGAAACCCTGATGACAGAATTCGGAAGCTTAACCTTTTTATGGAACTATTCCTAAGTCATTTGGAAGCCTAAGTCTTATTTATTGATTCATTTATACACTTGAAATTCATTAAAAATCAGCACAACTACAGAATTGGTTTGGTTTCTGTCACTGTTAGGATATATAGCCTTATGGTTTTTTCCAGCAAGCTATATTTTTTATAACTGTTGACACATGTTACCTTTTCAGGTTGGAAGCCTTTCTAATAATCAGATTCAAGACAATATGTTTTCGGAGTAACAGATTTTAGTGTCTGTTCCACAAACCGTAGGGTTTGTTTGATTTAATTGGTGTAGTGCAATCTGTGAGGCTGTCAGAGGACGGCATCATGGCTTCTTTGAGTGGCATTGCAAGGAAGTGAAGGAGATTTCTGAAAGGAAGCTGTTCAAAAAATCTTTGTCTAACGAGAACTGAAGTAATTCTTCTGACTTGTTAGACTGTTATTTAGAAAATGCCATTCCATCTAAACCTTGCAGTGTCTGCATCACTTCAGCTCCTTTAAGTCTTAGAAACAGCATTTAGCTTGGATTTGAGGCATTGATATATATTAAGAACTGTTCTTCTTCCCTATGAAATCAGAGGCAAAAGCCTTATCTGCTTGCATGGAAAAACAGCCTCTAAGCCTCCATTGCTTAGGTTTCCAGATGTGAGGATCTTCATGTTCCTTTTTTCCCTTGAACTACAAAGTTACCTCAACACATTACAATACCTAAGAGTTATTTTTATTCTATAGTGATTTGCTTCCCTTCCTTTTCTCTCCTATCTTCCTTAAATTATGTCAACGTGCACAAGTGCCTTCCATTCTTCAGCTTATTTGTTATTGGAACAGTACATAGGTTTCCCTGGGCAGCTGCAAAGCTGAGACACGGAACGGAAGTATTATTCACGATGAAAACCATCTAAGATTGCACAATCTAAAATCTAAAGTGATATTTTTCTCTTGTTTGGGAGACCAGTAGCTTTGATATAATCATAACCAAAGTATTTCCCTTCTTTTCCATCAGTAACGAATAAAGTTTAATGTAATTTTATAGCCTTGAGACAGCATTAGAGCTCTCTACTGGAATGCTACCTTATCTACTATGAACTAATCGTTATATCACAGTTACAGTGAGTGATGTTTTTTTCTTTATAGGTTATAAAAACAAAATTATTTATATCCCATCTGTTCGTTGGTATATGAGGAATTCACAGAAGGCACTCCCCGCCCACACTTATCCTAAGTCACATAGGATACAGTCATGTTAGTTACGTAGAGATGAATCACAAACTTAAAATAAATACTGAAACGAAAATATAGCCCATTTCTTCTCCTAGATACGTTTTTCAACATTGCTTTGAAAAAAATACCCCTCCTCAATAAATGGAACTCGGTTACGGAAAGGATTCATAAAATGTAACTGTTGAGAAAGCACTGTTTGGAAATTTGTGGTCTATTTATGTACAAGATCAGGTTAAATAATCAACGTGTCTTTTGTCTTTGGAATCATTTTAAGAATTCCTTTTAAATATTGTTGGATGTCTATAACACAATCTTGAAACTTTCCTCTCTTGTGTGGTTTAGAAACATGTATAAAAGTTATTTTCAATGGCTTCCTATGTATTTTGCTGAGAATTCTTGGAAGCAAAGTCATTAGAATTTAATTTCCATTATTCAAAATAGCATCATAATTTATTGATTGGAGCAAATTGAGCAATATTTTCAGCAGATCCCCAAAAGACAGCTTTACTCATCTTTTTCACACACATTTTAAATGACTCTGCCTAGTGCAACCCTGGCTTCAGTAGGGTCCTTGATTTAGACCACTAACAGAAAGCTCAGTCAGACCCTTTATTTCACTTGTGGCCCAGAAAATGCCCAGTAGGATGATCGCTAAGTGCAAGCCTGGGAGAAAAAGAAAGCAACGGTTTCTAGTTGCCCAAGCTATCATTCTTTAGCAACCTCAAAAGCCAGGGGAATTTGAAAATTCTCCTTTATAGCGTTGCCATGATTCCTGTCAATATTTTCATTTGCAGAATGACGACTCAACTGTCCCTTTTTGAACCGGCATATTAAAAGAGTGGATCTGTTCCTCAGATCCTGCTAGTGCTTCTCCTTTGCTATGGGAACCTTCATCCCTGAAGGCAACGATGGGAAAGTTCTCTGCGTGAGGATCTCTGCATAAGAATATGAGGACTGCTGCTTGGCTGACATGCCTATTGTCCTTCAATGGCTCCGGATTTTTAAAAGCAACCCACCCCAAGACCAGTGGACCTTGAAAGAAATTTGCTGACTTTGTGTTTCCTGTCGCCAGTCTTTGACGCTGCTTTCCCAGTTTTCCATGAGCGATATCCTGTCTCACTAAGGCATGCATTAACAATAAAATGTTTCCTCTTTCTGGTGTTTCACATCAGAAGAAACAGCGCCTTAGCAGACTTCCAATCTCTGATCAATTTTTTTCCTGTTTTTTCAATTTCTCTTTCTAAACTATATGCAGTGCATCTTGTGTGTTGATTATTTTTTTTCTTTTGTGGTCTTCTTACATAATACTTGTTTTTAATTTGGTCCCTTTCTATCTGTGGAGTTTCAGTCCACAGTTTGGTAGTCACCCTTCAGGAAATCAGAACCTCAAGTTAATGAAAGGGACATGTTATCTTAAATCTTCGCTCAGCGAATCATACACTGGACATTTTAGATGTTGAGAGCCACTTTTGGGTTTTTTTGTAATTATTATTAAAAAAAAAAACCCAACCTAAAAAAAAACCCCACACCACAAAAAACCACCTTTAAAATCAGGACATAGACAGGATTCAACCAAACTTGCACAGCCCAAAAACCCAATAGCATTTCTCTGATCTCAAGGATATGCCTATATGATGCAATGTAGCATTAGCCCAAGACACCTGAAGACACTTTCCTGTCTACACCCTGCAGTAAATTCACATTAGCACAGTTCTCCTGGGGTCAGCATATCCCTTTCTCAGGAAGCTCCCTTGCCCAGGAAGGAAGTCCCTCTCACTTGGAAGTACCAAAGATAGCTTGCCCATGCATATATCAATCATCTTGGCACTGCTGTACCCAAACCCCATCCTTGTGTTGTCAGGCACTGACAAATAGTGTTGCTGTACACGGCCAGAACTGACCCCAACCTGATGTGTATCCAGAATGTGTACACCCCTTGTGGGGCTTCACTTCTTGTACCACACCTAAAGGATCTATTCCCTGTCCCCAAAGGCAGCTGTGAACACCACTCTATCCCTTCATGTGCCTGCAGGTGGAAAAGCTGACATCCTTGACCTTTTTCTCCATTACAGCCTACTGTTTGAAGCACTCTGAGGAACTGAGATACCAGGCTGAACCTATAGCCATCAGACACAGGCACACCTTATCCCAGGACCAGCTCTCTCAGAACTAGAAAACCAGATGTCCTTGTCACGTAACAACGATACTGTGATCTGGGGGTTAATTGTATAGGTAGGCAGAATCCTGCTTGACCACCAGTGGCCAGATGGGACGCCACTCTGAGGCTGTTATCCATCAACTTTTAGAGTGGTGTATTGGCAGAGTAACACTAATTTGAAGTTTAATGGAGCCACACTGCTTAGTAAAACTGAGTGTGATTATTTTGAAATGCCAAATAACTGAAGTTTTCAAGCATCCGGTATTAGTAGAAGATTGTGATTGTTCTACTTGAGCCACAGAATTTGCCCTATCCCAAGTATTAAAGTCATGAACAGAGTAGTTACCTAATAATTTTCAAGGTACTTGAATGCGTCCACAGGAGGGCAACAAAGCTGGTGACAGGGCTGGAAGGCATGTCCCATGAGGAGCAGCTAAGGACTTTGGGTCGTCTAGTTTGGAGAGCAGGAGGCTGAGGGATGACCTCATGGCTCTCTACAGCTTCCTGAGGAGGGGAAGTGGAGAGGGAGGTGGTGATCTCTTCTCCCTGGTGTCCTGTGATAGGGTGACCTTATCAATAAATGTTGCATCCAGTTCTAGTAACCTGAAGTTACATCCTCTGGTCTTCATTAATGACTGTATCACAACTTCCTTCTTGGTTTTCTGACATGGAGCAGGAACATGAGAGCTTGAGAGAAAAAGAGAAGGAAAGCTGACAGCACTAAGTACTGCTGGACTTCTTTTCACTATTAGTTGCTCACTGACGGTGGGGCTGGAAGAGCCTGACTGAAGCAGAGTGGTAGTTGAGGAGATCGGTTACAGTGCATGA
>NW_009199979.1:72101-75787 GCF_000690835.1 Fulmarus glacialis | reverse complement strand
TTGGGGTTTATTGGTTTGTCTTGTTTTTTTTTTTTTTCTTTTAATTTATGTAAACATTACCTTAAGAATTTCAAGCAGTCTGAGATTAAATACATAAAAAAAAAAAAAAAAAAAAATCAGACTCAGCGGAAGACTGCAATTTCCACCCTCAGTGAGAAACCTGAGAATTTCTGTATATTCCCAAGTGTGACAGAAGTGGAATGGGCGGCAAGCTTCTTCAGATAGATGTTGACTGTAAGGAACACGACTAAGTGGAAACATCTTGGTAAATGATTGTGAAACAGACAAAAGAGTGTTAGGGCAACAAAGCCACATGCTACAGCTCAGAATTAACTAAAAATAAATTGTGTCCGCAGCACAGCAAATTATCAGCAAGACAAATGTCCAAGAAGAGGAAAACCATAATTGTTTCCTCTGGGGCTGGATTTCTGAAAGTAAACACTCAATCTAGTCCCAACTTTGTAATGGGAAGTAGAATTCAATAGCGTGGAGGAAACCCTGGAGAATCATACAATGGCAATGCAGTATTTGAAAGCCATATGAGGGAAAGGACCGATGATGACAATTGTTGTTCTTTAAGTCAGTGCTGAAAGCAGACTGAGAGGAAGTTTGGTCTGCCAGAGGCAACAGTCTGGGTGCTGGGAGACCTTGGCCTCCACTGGCTCTCCTGTTTACTTCTGATCTCTGAACCAGACATTGAATCCCCTTGTTTATACAGCACTTCCCAAGTGATATCTCTGTCTGGGAGGGAGAGGTGATCAAGGTTTTCATCACCCTCCAAACCAGAAGAGAGCTGGCAAACAGTTTTTCAAATACCATCACAAGAAGTCGACATAGTGATGTAATAAATAGCTCCAAGAGACCACTCTGTGGTGATGGTACAGATCATGGCTATCAAAGAACATGGGACACCTGCCAGTTCATTTTAAAAGTACCAATAATACTTAATGAATTATATCATTTCATTAAAAGGCTGCCATTTGTTTTTTCACCAAATTTCCCAAAAAGTCTCTGCTCAAGTTCCGCATGCTTGTACAGTTGACCTTTGACCAAGTTAAGTAAGGGTCTGTCCAAATTAAGAGAACATTTTGTTAGCATAAATAAGATGATTGTTCTGGGAAAGTCTCCAGCCCAAGCAATTTTGAGCATGCCTAATTATATGGATGGAACTGCCCAAAAGATTAGTTAGGTCCCCGCCTAATTTGGAGAAGTTTCTAGGCCTTCCATGTAGAAACAAGTTCATCTATGAAAGTTGAGATGCAAACACATTTTCTTAGGAACAGAGTTTGGACACGTATGGATCCCTAATACTCTGATCCCAGGGCTAAAAACCTTGCTACAAAATTCAAACGCATTCTGGTATTTTGCCATTGTTTCCAATGGAAATTCTGATGCTAATACAGTCCATTTAGCTTTGCTGAGCAATCATTTAGAACCTTAATAAATTACTTGCCAAAAGAAGGGATTTGGTCAGAGTTCCAGTTGATTAAATTGGCCAAGTACTGCCTCACATTTGGGGACAAATTCTGCAGGCTATAAATAGCTCACAAGCAGCCACATGCCACAGCATAACCTGGTCTTATCCTCCGTGCTAAACCTAGGCAAGGAAGAAGCAAAGGAGTGGATACCTCAAACTGCATCTCATCCAAAAGGTCTCCTCTAGCAGGGGAATTCTCAACTGAGCAAATCTAACTCTTCTCCAGCATCATCCTCCTCTTCACAGTTAACACAGGGATGAGAAAATACATAGCAATATGACCCTATGCCACAGCCACAATCACATTATTTTAGCAGCTAAAGAGTTTTGTCCCATCAGCACTACCAATTACACTAGCATGGTACAGCCACAGCACATGCATCACAGCCAACTTTAGCCCCAAGATCCATTGCTGACAAGATGGAGCAACAGCCTGGATCAGGGAAGGGGTAAGTGGGGCAGGACTGCCCAGCCACACGGCCAACACTGAATCACACAACCAGGAGCAGACGTACGAACACTGAGAAAAGGGGTGGGTCAGCCCTTCTGATGTGTGAACCAAAATCCTCATGAGGATGGTCACTGACAGTAGCCATTGTGCCTGCTTTGTGCAAGTTTCAGACACCTCTGACCCTCAATGGCATAAATACATAATGAAAATGAAAAATAAATTACTAGCTGTTTGGTTTCTCCATTAGAAATTATACTTAAAGGGATTTATGAAAAAGAATGTCACTTGCAGTGCTATTCACAGCTAAACATAATTTACTCCAAATACTACAGACAGGCAGTTACTAGGTTAGCGCTGCCCTTTTCTCACATGCAAAGGACGACCTACAACTCGCCTCCCTATGCCTGCCATAGAGAATGACAAACACTCCTCTCCTGCTACAATACTTCTTTTTCCAGAGAAGTGCCCTGGGGCCATGTCAGAATTTGGGGAGACGGGAGGTGGGGCCGGTCCTTTCCTCTGCTCCCTGCGTGGTGCGGCTTACAACCAAGTACCGGTATTTCCTGTCAGCTCGGAGAGCTCTGGACTGCATCGTGCTAAAAGAAACCTTGAGCGTTTGCTTCAGTGATAAATACCGTTCAGAATACTTGAAAATATGAGCTGGTGAAATATTAAAACTCATTAAAATAGAAGGCCACTTTGAGGGAAACTTACAGTTGCTGTAAATACCTCAAGGCTCCTCAGGTCCTGGACGAGGCGAGGGGAAGCGCATACCTTTCTCACAAATGTGCATTCCTTGGTTCACCGTGCGATGAAACGCCCTTCCTGCCGAGCTGTTTGCAGCAGTAGTTGGAATTTATCCCGTGCTTTTAATCTGACCATAAACAACGGCATTGCATTTGTCCTTCTCATCTCTGAGTGTTGTTTATACTCAGTTGGCTGTAGAGGAGGCTGGCTAGTCCATCTGGATTTCTTCCCTTGCTGCTTTCCAGGCTAATTAATATACTCTGTCCTGTTTACTGGTACCACTATGCACCACGAGAAACAGGGAGTTGTGGTGGTTCACGTCAGTTGGTTTGAATTTGGGGTGGGGGGATAAAAAAGAGTTTTGGTTAAAACCAGTATGGTTTGGTTAAAAACAGTACCAGCATGCCAGTGTTTCTAAAGAGTTATAAAATTGGCAGTAGCTACCAAGAGGAGCCAGCACCACTTCTCTGTGCTGACAAGGCCAGTATAGCAGGAAAACGCACCCGTGGCATTAACAGTATGTAGGAAACTGAAGACAGCTCAGATCATGTCTGGGCACTTCAGAGCATGTGTTCAAAGCTCTCAGCAGTTCCAACAGAAATATTTTCATCTAAATAGTTGAAAGGCCTTCGCATCCAGCAAGCTGAGCTGTTGTAAAAACCTGGCCACTTGTCTTGGAGCCCTTGGCAGAAGCACGCAAGGGTCTTTTCTAATAGGAAGCCTGTGTGAATACCTGCATATACACAAATGCACATGCCAGGAATTACTGCAAATACGGAAGTTACGATACTTTGAGCTTTATTTTGAGCTTTGTAAATAGAAACAGAAATCAGAGTGCAAATCACCATATTAGGCTAAAAACCTGGTCCCACATGCCAGTGGCTGCTACAAGGCACTCCTGCCTCTACTTACTTTTATAGCAAAGCTGTCCTGTGAAATATTTTTCTTGGCTAGAGGCTATGAGGAAATAACTAGTTTTGTAAACAAGAGGAAGCAGGAGAGTAGGCTGGT
>NW_009199979.1:66825-72064 GCF_000690835.1 Fulmarus glacialis | reverse complement strand
AAAGAGCTCTCTGTCCACCGTTAGTGAGAATGGCCAGTTTTCTGGGTAATTTTACATGTCAGAAACTAGTCCTAGCACAGTTTATACATACTCACGGACTGTCACAAAGAGTACTATGGGCTAATTCAGCCAATAGTCTCTCTGAAAGAGACTGCCATGAAACCTCCAGAGCATCCAGGCACATCTGTGCTGCACATTACAGGGGTGACATCAGGCACAAGCCACTACTTATTCCAGCAACACCTTTTAAAAACTTACCTACTATATCCATCAATCTAGTACAACAGCGCAGCATTTATTAAATCTGATTATTGTTGTCACCTGGGAACCTGCAAGATCATACGCTGCGTGGAGGTATGTGCTTTCCCACTCAGTGTCCGTTGGAGAAACTGGATGGGAACCACACCGTTTCCTGGGCTAGGCTCTACTAGACCATCAACATCCAGTGGGAGCACGCCTACCCATGGCTCACGCCGGAGTCATCTCTGATGACACAGATTACACACTCTTTGTTCTACAGCATGAAGACAAAAGGGGAAACTTCAGATGGTGATTTGGTGGCCCACTGGGACACGATCTGGTTAGCAGTCTGCTCTGGGGTCAACAATACATAACTTCATCGCAAGTCCATTATTCCTCTAGCGCCAATCATGTGTTAACTGTTCTGCAAACAACAGCGGAGGGAAAAAAAGCCTTGGACCCAGATATACACAGCACACGACTTCTTGTTCTCATTTGAAATGGAAAATTGAAGCACGGATGTTTAGATATATGCTCTTCTAGCAGCTTCTTGCCTGCTGCTTACTTTCACAAGAGCCTTTTATAATTTAAAACATGCTTGGGGCTTCTGATTACTCAGGAATGCTTTCCATTACAGCTGTCCTCAAGCTCTGTCCCTCTGAATGTCCCCAGTAACCCTACATGGGCTGTGGTTCTTACCCCTCCTGCTCTCCTTCTCCGTTACATGCTTTTCTTCCCAATCTATGTGCATGGCAGAAAGAGTCTTTCGCTTTCCAAAATGCACCATAGTGCAGTACAGGACAAACAACTGACCAGGGATCTCAAACTAAGCCCTGAAGTGTGATTTCAGGGTGCTTTCTGGCCCAGGCTGACAACTCTCAATGTCAAAATGCTCAGCACAAAATATGCACATTATTTGACGCGAAATAATAAAGGATAAACTTTAAGTGGAATTGTTTCAGATTTGTCCACCTAGAAAATAAAATATTTAGCAAAATAAATAATGTTTCTGCTGTAAACATTGATTGCAGGAATTGCAAATAAAAAACAACCCCCAAACCCTCTAAACAATTCTTCAATAAATTCAAGTCAAAAACATTTACATGGCTTCGGTATACTTATTCTTCCTCAGTGTCCTATATTAGACACATTCATGAGGACAGATTTATTTAAAGCTATTTAGTAAGATTATATAGATATAGAGTCCGGTTTAGGAAATCCTAAAAATGCTGAAGTTGGGAAGAATTATCCACACATTTACTGTTTTTATTTTTTTCTCTCTAAGTTAACACTATCAGCCACTGCTGTGGACAGAATAAAGGTCTAGATCGACTTTTGATTTGAAGCTGCACACCACTTCTCATGCTCCTGAGCGCATCCCCTGCTCTCGCTGCTCCTCGGCGCTCGCAAGCTACGCCGGCTCTGGGGGCACGCAGCACCAGCTCTCCCTTCTCAGGAGCCATCAGCCGCACAGTCAGGTGCACATACTGCTTCTGGGCAAGACTAATTTCACAGTGGCATGGAAAAACCTGGCTGTAGATGGATACAGTCTAACAGCTCAGTCAGGTGATTTTATTAGAGACTGTCCTAATGAAGACGGATTAAGAAAGAGCTCAAGATAGAGCCCTGTTTATTTTTTTCTAACAGGGCACTATTGTTAAACTCCGTACCTTAAGTGGTTCTTTCCCAGAGTAATCTCAGCTTTCCTTGAATGTATACTGAGCTGATCACCGATTGCCTCTGATTCTGGCAGCCAGAGACTGTCAGCCTGGAGGTGCCCTGCCTCAAATTCTCTTTACTGCACGTAAGTTCCCTGGGTCCAGCCTGAAAGGGCACACCATACTGAGCAGATCCCATAGGCCTTCTGGGGATTTTTGCCAAATCTGCCAGGGTAGCTGAACCACCTACCCCTTTCTCACAGACACAGAGCAACTTGCATGGGAGGATATCAAAGTATTTTAAAACAACTCAAGTGTACAGGAGATGGACAAAAATGATCTCCAGTTTTCAACAGCATGAGGAAGGAGTGAGCAACGTTCAATTGCAGAATATCAAATCTGCCCTCATGACCAGACACATCTGAAGTAAAACAAGATTAAGCTGCAACTAAATTTTTATTTCATTCCAACAGCCCTGGGGGAAAGTATTCTGCTTGGATGGAAATGCAGAAGGCGGGAGTATGGATCAGTAAAATGAACTAGGTGAATAAGGGAGAAAACAACTCTTGGAAAGGGGAATGGAAAGAAACCACAGACTTTTCAGCGCTTCAGATACTTTATCTTCTCTCCCAGGAGGGACAACCCCTAGCTTCAGGTGCTAAAGTTGGGAGCACAGTTGCCCTGGGTTTCTCATTTTATCAGGGTGGGAGATAGATAAGGTTAATGCATGACATCTCTCAGCTAGCAGCCACACTGAGGTGATGCTCTGAACTTACGGGTCACACTAAGAGGCCTGCAGTTAGGGGCCTCCATCCTTTCAATCAAGATCTCCAAATCTTCAAAGGAAGATAGGCTCTGTCATATAAATATTTGCTATTAGACACACTTCTTGTGTACTTAGAATAGAATAAATGCACACCTCAACTTACTGGGCAAACAAACACAAAGATGCTAGGAAAGCAAAATAATAATGTTTTTAAAAAGCATGAAAATCAAATCAGAAATCCTAATTTTGGGGGTAAGGCTTAGTGGAAGGAAAGACATATTTATATTCTGATCATTCTTACTAAGACAGGACAGTGCTGGGAAAGGCGATTTCCATGATCAGCAAAGGCACAAGTGGAGATGCAGCTATAGTGGTAAAAGTGCTTTTTCTACAAGAATTCAATTTATTCAGACAAAATGGTATCATGAAAAAGAATCAGTCTAACATGCTCTTTTGCTTCTATGGAGCAATTTCACAGCAAGAGGGATTGCTAGCACAGACGTACCAACCAGTCTTTTTTTATCAGGCACCCAGTTGTAAATGTAACACAGATTTCCCTTTAGCTGCAAAGCATTTACAGTTTGCTCTTAATCAGATTTTCCTTCAAAGAAAGAAACGAGTAAGTAACAGACAAAAGTTCATGAACTCAAACCATCAGTGCAAATCTAAAGACAAAATCATTTGAACTTTGCTAAACTTCCAGATCTGAAGTTTAATGATGATTTATAGTGCTGCTGAGTGAAGCCATGACACAGACCAGAGCCAGATAATGTCTTCAGTGTTAGCGCTGATGGTTACAAATGCATTCAACCTGTGGCTGCACACAAAGCACTATTTGGGGGAGCAGAAATAGTTCTCTAGCAGCTGTCATAAATAAAGCTTTGCTTTAATTTTTTACTTTTAAGGTCATTTACTTTACAAGCAGGCTCTTGATGGAGGCTGAAGTCTATACACCAAAGTCCTTCATTTTGCATTCCATAGTGACAAAAAGCTGTACATGTGTCCAGCCCAAATGGACCAGATTTCAATACAAATAACAAATAGGAAAACAACTCCTTTCAAAGAGTTGTGACAGCCTCAGGTATTAGTGCATCGCATTTATCTGATACTGAAGTTTCTGAAAAACACTATTTTAAGCTAGAGGATAGATTGAAAATAGAAGGTCAACAACTAGCTAGACTATGCAGAGAGAATTTCCTTGTCCTCAGGATCAGCTCTAGCATATCAACTATTACAAACTTCGAAGTTCTGTTCCATGTTTCTGATGGAAATAACAAATGATTTATGATTTCATAGCTGTCATTCACATGTAGCATGATAAACTACTTCAAAAGGATTCTGTCCAGTCTCTTGCTTAGGTACATGCAAATTGATTTTATTTGAAGGTAAATTATACCCTGGAAACCAATTCTTCTCATTGCTTATGAGGGTGGAAATGAAGAGACAATTTGTTCAAGTGATCTTTAGCATCAGTACCTGCCCTTCTTAGGACAAGCATTACAAGGGGGTGGTATGGCATATTACCTTTAGCATTACTTTTGAAGCAAACTGCTACACAATTCAAGTAGCAGCACGTGCCAGTGATTCACCTTGTAACAAAGCAGAGAAGCATCTGAGTGCCTACCCCAGCCAGATTCACAGCAAGACACCTCTCTGCCCCTATAGGCTCTGCTGTTGCTCTCTATTAAAAATATTCATTAGGACCCTTCACGAGCAAAAAGGATACAGGTCTACACCAAAGAGGACAGCTCAGGTGCAGCACACTGTTGCTCAGCCCTCAGTGACACAGGCCAAGCAAAAGTAATCTCAGAAGGAGAAACTACTTTTAATAGAAAAGCAACGAAAGGAGTAACAGTCACAGATATGACTAAATACCCAGGATATAATAAAATACCATACCCATTACAAAGCTCTTCACTGATAATCTACAACAAAAAAAATAAACTAACACTATACAGCAAGCCAAAATGATCAAACCAACTTATATCTCTGCGTTTGGACTGGGAAGTATTCTTTTCCAGGATAATCTTCCATTTTTGCTTCTCACTTTTGCATGCCTACCTTCTTCCTTGTCACCTTTGCCACCACGGTTCTCTTGCACACTTGGACTGCATGAAATCGCTCTGCTTTTAGACCCTGGACCTTGCTGACAGGTAAATGCAAATTCAGCCGCAGCTGTAGAGCTGCCCCAGCATTTCAGTGGGACAATTCACATGATGGATGCCGAGCACATGCTGTGGAAGGGGTAGCCCTTCAAGGGAGATGGGAGCTTGTATCTCCTGTTGCATGGTGGACACTCCTATACACTACAAATCTACCAACTACACTATTATTGCTGAGCACTGTCAGCAATGCGTGACATAGCACTGTTTCAGTCATAGAGATTTTTTTGAAGTGTTGGATTATCTAATGTTTTACCATATGGAACATGCATAAGGAATATACAGAGCACTGAGGAAAGCTGTACACACAATTTGCCACGAATTACAGATGATGTACGTTGTCAGGGTCAAACGTCAGAAAACCGAAAGACATTGGCAAGTCTTTCATATTCCTTCTAGAACATGCCAACCCT
>NW_009199979.1:37761-66794 GCF_000690835.1 Fulmarus glacialis | reverse complement strand
TCCCTACAGCTATACTATATTTACTTAAAAATGGTCCCCCAAAGTCCATACTTAGGATTAATGCTTATAGAGGAAGTCACAAGTAAGACTGAAATAATCTCACCAAACTTTGGGGTGTATTTAAACAAGATAGTATGACCAACTGTCCATGGCTGGTGCCAAGATTTGGCCTACATTAGCACAGATTAAACCAAATATCACAAATCCAGTTCTTGGAATATAGAAATTCTGTTATTACAGTGCTGAATTTATGGAAAACACAATGAAGCAACATATATAATGAATAAGTTTAGAAGCTAATGAAGTTACAAGCACTGGAAATGCACGCAATGGGTAAAGAATGTTTCTGTTTTAACTTTTGCTGATATGAGTAACCACACCCTGCAGAAGAACTCCCCAGTGCAAGGCACAAAATAATCTTTAGCACTAAATCTTAAAATAAATCATTTCATAACCATCCTTTTTGTTCACGTGGGAAATTGTTGCCTGAAAAAATCTCTGTCATAAAGACTGCATGTTTGCAAGTTAATACTGAACCTGTGGAAACAGCTGTAGATAGCTATTCTATGGGTTTTATTTTAATAGAAAATATTGAAAGAAGAGAGTTACAGTTAGTTTTGCAGTTAGCATAAGTAACAAGGGCTGCACCAGTCTGGATGAGACTGTTCTTATCTACATTTCATCTTGTCTTCATCACCTGTTTGTGCTATACAAAAATCTGACACTAAGTATAAAAAAAAAAAAAAAAATCCATTTCATACTCATTAACATTTATGGATTGGGATAGTTTTTTCTCAGCAGCAGCACTGGGACAGTTTCTGAGCAAAATTCTTTGGCAACACCAAAAAACCCAAAGCAAACAAAAAACCTATCCAAAGTCAGGAGGAAGACAGGATCCATTTTAATTTAAACAAGCAAGGAAACACAATATTTGGAGAAAAAGGGAAAAAACGAGCTTTGCCCCTAGGAGTAGTGGAAAGAGCTGATGAGACACAAGTTTTAACTGTTTATAACTTTGACTTCTCAGCTGTAACTATTTCAACTATTTTCTGAGATCATAAATCACACACAATAACTGTGAATGCTTTGACATTGAAGTGACTGGATAGAACATGTAGACAGCAAGTTTCAATTTATATGTTGGGGTTTTCACATATTCAGATTATTAAAGCCCACCTTAAATAATAGGACTGCTTAAAAAAAAAAAAAAAAAAAAAGACAAAATAAATTTCTCAGATTCCAGTTACCCTGAGGCAATTAATTTTAGATTATTAGTTCAAAAAATTTTTGTTTGAAATTTTAAAAATTCAAAACAATTTTTAATGTAAGTAGTAGTTTGAAACAGGATGTTTTAGTATTTTGGAAAAATTCTTTTATATTTTTTCCTCTTTTTTCAAAGCAAGAAATTCCTCAAAGATCAGATTCGGATTTGGTTTTATTTCTTGTGATTTTGGTTTGCCTTTAAAAATTTCATGGGGAGCACAACAGCTGGAGTGAAACGCTCTGAGCCTTCTCATGGAAAAAACAGGAGCCCATCAAATAACAGCAAGTTTCAATCTTAAATAATAAAGTACTCTTCACAGACCAGTAAAGATGCAAGTTGCTATAATTCAGACATTATTCTCAAATTGGGAGATATTCTCAAGTGTCACAAAGATCCTTGAGAATGTTTTCCAACACAACTTACTTGAGGAAAGTGTGTGTGTATGTGGGTGGATGGGGGAAAACAAGAAGTCATTTAACTACTACTTATTTACTTTTTTCTCAATTCCCAAATCTGGAAATAAAAAAGCTTTTTTTTTTCCCTTGGGATAGCCTTGTTGAACTGCAGTGCTTGAACATTACCAACACCCACCTCCTCACCCCCCTTAAATTTGCCTTAAATTTTAGTTTTAAGTCTGACATTACTAGCAAAATATACTATCATGGTCAACAGCTCAAAAAACCCTAAAGGAATTTTGATAGACCAAAACTACTGTGATGGAAGAGAAACAATTATGAATTAAATGTACACTGACACTGTGTGTGCTAAGAAAGTAGTTCATATTTACTAGCTTTAAACAAATTAAGTAAAAAGTATCAGTATCCTCTTTTAAAGGTTCTTGGTTTTCCCTCATAAATGGCTCAAAACTGAGGAAGCTGGCATGAACTATTCATTCCTCACGTTCTTTCTTGAAAGCTGCTCCAACTTGTTGATCCTCTTAAGACTTCTCCGTTAGAGGGGACTTTCTAGAAACATTTTTATATTACAAAACCTCATCCCAGATAAAACCTGGTAGTGTGCTGAATTCCAAAAATGGAAATGAAGAGTTTATTATTAAATGTGGATGCACCTCCACTCAGCCGGAGATCCTGTCTGGTGTCCTGGGGCAGGGCCACATGTCACCGACACCCCGAAGCACTTTGACACAACACCACTGCACCAGGTCACTGCCAAAGGGTGGGAACAGCAGGTGATGGCCCAGAAATCTGCGTGTAAGCAGAGAAATTGAGTTACACTTCAATGCACTTACAGAAGTGAAGTGGGGGGACGTGACTGTTAGCATGTCACTTGTAGAAAATAAAAGAAGAACATTTCCTTGCACAGTTTCATTTCCTGCATCCTCAAGCTCCACACAGAGAGACCTTGTTTTGAAATAATGCCTTAAGTAAAAATAAATGTAAATATGTTTTTTCCGTATTTTGTCCGTTTTCAAAACTCAAGGAACTTGAGGATACCTTTAAAACCACCAGTAATAAAACTGCACCCTTCTTTCCACACTCACTGTTTCAGCTGTGCAAGCACTCTTTGGTGTATGCCATGGAAGATCTTCGCATCATGTCTTGGAACCAACTATCCAGCTTCATCCCCTGGGCCATTTTCAGACCAGTCAACCATAGTATGACTATAAGACAAGATTTCAAGAACAAGTGATCAATTCCTTGTCCTTTCAATCCACCAACCCAAATTAAGCAAGTTACCACAATGGTGAATCCGAACAGAAGTGCGCAGCTCTTCCCACTCAGAGAGAATTCACGTTGGAAATTGAAATCATGGCTCTGGCCTGTTCTTAGCAAGCAACATTGCGTAGGTGTCACATGTGGCGATGCGCAGCTGGTTTGGGGGATTTCTCCACACAGTGACACACTGAAGCATCTGAGATCTGCCAATCTTTGAGGCAGAAGGTGGTTAATCTGGCTACAAGCTTCCAATAAGTGGAAGCAAGCACAGCCTCTGCTGTGCCTTGCTGCTTACGGTCTCCACCAGGAACTCTGCTGCTACTGGGGTTTCTTGAGCAGATAATTACTAGAGTTTTAATTAAACAAGGGTCTGCCTGTTCCAGTTGAATACAGGAGAAACTGTTTGTCCAAAACACCTAGGATGTTTTCAAGGATTGATACACCTGCTAAGATGGCAGACACTCAACATGCCTACACAGGCCTATTCACTCTTTCAATATTTATAATTTAGTAACACACACCGTGTTTGGCTTAGAGAAGTTTTTTGGAAGGAGAGAGAAGGGAGTAGAGAGCAAAGGATGACTTTTGTACCATCTCAGTAAAACGGAAAAAGAATCCATGTCATTAAAATCAGCTGATCATTTGGTTTAGCTTTTAACTTCAGAAAGACTTTGAACACATATTTACAGATGGAGGACTGGGCAGATTTCTCATGTACTACAGTTGTAACCTATTCCTTTAACCATTCACTTTTTGCAACAAAAGCTACAACATGAAGACTCTTTCATTTAACACGAAAACAAAATTAATAAGGCACATGAAGTCATAAAGCAAATGTAGTCTGACCTTTACTAAAAAAAAAAAAAAAAAAAAAAGACTGCCAGTAATCCTTAGCTTCTTCACAAGTCTTCCTCTCTCGTTCTCATCTCACTTAGAGCAGAAAAGCCAGCAAACACCATGCTGATCACAGCAAGAAGCACTGTGCATCAAAACAGCTGGAAGCTGGTTTCCCAGGGCTGAATTTGCACATGGAAGTGCTGTTCTCAGCTCTCCTCAGCATCCCAAAAGTAGAATCCTGAAATCCAGGTCACATTTCATAAAGAGGTAGATACCTGTTATCCCCAGGTTTGTTAGAAATTGGAACTTTTACACATGCCTAAAACTGCCAATATTTTCTGTTCTCCAGGTTCTGTGAGAAAATACAAACAGATCAATTAGGAAGGAAAGCCCTTTGGAATTTTAAACTTTTAGGAATAAAATCTTTTCTCTTTAATTTTTGTTTCCCTCCTTAAACTGGAACCAAATGTCATATTGGGGTTATTGGAGCATAAAGGAGATAACACAAAATGAGAGGAGATTGCCATTCGATCTCACTGACCTTTGGATCCTGAGCAGGCAGGACAACCCCCACCTGCTTACAGCCGTCATTTACCTGCTCCATGTCACCGGGCAGGCAGAGCATGAGCCACGAACAGCTCTTCTTCCCCTGTCACCATACCCAGCGCTCTGCTTCACAAGTGTTTGTACTTCACATATATTATGAGGTTAAAATTATTTGAGAGATGAATAACAAACCAACCCCTATTTTTGTCCCCCACACCAACACACACACTCTCTCTTGCTTTTTCCCCTGCACATACCTTTCATGACTATTAACCGTAAATATTTAATATTCACAGGTTGCTATAGAAAAATCTTGTCATGAGGTTGTAACCCATCACTTAGATGCCATTGAAGTTTCATTCTGAAAAATAAACTTAATTTAGAGCTGTGCATTTTCTCAACAACTATCTTCAACAAGCTGTCACCACCAAACAGATCTGCTTATTAAAAGTTATGGTTCTCTGCACAAGTTATATTTTCAGTATAGTATTAAAGAACAGGGATGGGTATAGACTTTCCATTATTCACTGAAAAAGCAACAGTGACTTAAAAACAAACACAGAAAACCTTAATGGAAAATACCCCCAAGACCTATATGCCAGTGGGTTTGAAGTCTTCAGCACTTTCCTTATCGCAGGCTTGCCTCAGCCTGCAGCAGAGCAGGGAACTGGGAGTCCAAGATTAGTATCCTGGCAACTGGACTGGTTTCCCTCTTCCTAAAGTGTCTCAGGACAGCATACACATCAGCAGAGGTACAAGCAAGACACTCACAGGCAGGATATTTGAGTACTCGGGCTGTTTGACCTGTTACATTCTCCCTTCTGCATCGTGCCAGCCCCCAGCGCAGCGGTGCCCCGGCTCGCGGAGGGCGAGGTCCTGGTCAGCGCAGGGCGAGAGTCTCGCCTGCACAGAGCACCCACGAGCGGAACCAGGGACCGCACAAGAGGCTCTTGTATTCAAGGCTGTGGAAGGCATTTATACCTGTGCCTAGGTTCAGAAGGACAGAAGCATCCTTCATGGGCTTTACACTGCTTCCAAACATCTTTATTACTACAGCTTTTATAGCCAGCTCCCATAATTGCATACTGGCAGAAGGCGGCAGGGAATCAGGGAGGCCCTGTGAGGGGAATCATGCATCATTGTTTGAAATGTCAGATCTTAAACGCTTCTAATTTCCCTTCTCTGTGCCCTTGCAGGAAGACATCCCCTCCTCGTCCCCCAGCTACCGACCCCTTTGAGCTATTTAAATTGTCAAAATAGGACAGGTGCCTACAAAGGAAACGGTCTATCAGAAGATGGGTATGGAAGAACAGACAAAAGGGCAAGAAGAGTGGGAGCTGGGAGGGATGGAGGTACAGCAGCAGGGGTATCACAGGAGATAGGATGAGGAAGGGAGCACAGAACTAGAGGGCCTGGGGTGTGAACAGATTAGAAAAGGAGTGGAGCACGCGCAAGAAAATCAAGGCTGGCAGGAAAAGGAAGGGAAGCAGCCTCTTTGTATTACAAACTTTTATGCATGAGTTTTTCCCCTTGATTTTTGCACTGAGCATCAAGCAACACAACAGAAGACACAAATAAGCCGGGTACTAGTTTTGGTTTTGACGGTGTCTCTCTGCTATTATTCTCTTTTTCTTCCCTTTCCTCCCCCAGTGGGCTATGTGGTTAAATGCTGGCAAACAATCCTGCCAAGGCCAATTTCATCTTCACATCAGCCTTCTGTTTCATTGCCTTTTAGCCTTCTTATCCCTCCAGAAATATCACCTCACCAGCTCTTGAAGACTGAAGTTCCCTGGGTGTCATCTTTCCTTTGCTCAGCTGACATTCAGTCAAAACCCCTCGAGTTGTTACAGTTTGGTGCTTATTTGGCAAGAGATTAGAATAAAAATCTTACCGCACTAATAGATGTTTCTTTGCTGCAGTGACTGATGGTCGTTGCAGCTGCATAACACTTGCAACGTTTTATGGGCTTCAGCCATTGTAAAATACTCAGAAAACAGGCTGCGTTTGTTTCTCCTTTAGAAACGAACATACATAATGTTATTTTCTCTTGGGTGTTTGGATGGCGCTGAGAAGGGAGATAAAAGACAAAGCAAGATTCTAGCAGATTAATAGAATAAAATTTCTAAGCTTGGGACTCTTTTTTGTAACCAATGTTACTGTCTGAAGCATATGGATATTGAGGTCAATGCACTGTTACAATAACACTACTTCATATAAGAGTACTACAAACAAGGGTACTTTGCTGGGTGAAAAGGACTCCAGGGCTTTCACAGACTGAGAGGAGTGGTCTCTTCCTTCACCTCCATTAGCACTCTGTGCCTCCATGCATCTGTTTATCAGGAGCATGGAAGGAAAAGGGAGACTTATCCTGAAAAATTTCACTGCGAGGTCTGAGTATGACAGAATTTATTATCAAGGTCCTCCTGCCCTCAGCACAATCCTCAGACCTAGGTCCTTAGCCTGAAGAGCACCACTCTCCCATACCCATTCCTTACTGGCAGCTGAGACCACCACAGACGTGATGTTCTGCTTTATCCATGCTATCCCCAGGGAAGGGAATAGCACGCTGGACCAGGTGTCGCACGACAGAGTATGAGATTAGTATGAACGGTATCATAGATAGAGCTGTAGCATCTACCTGATTCTGTTCATTGTGGTTAGACAAGCAGTCCCACAGGGACAGCATTAGTTGTGACGCTAGGTTTCAAACGAACCTGTTACTTCCCCTTGACAAAGCTTCTTTGTCTCTGTCGTGCTGTCTTGCAACCGTGGACAAATAATTTTTTTTTTTTTTTTAACTTCAATCCTATATAGGTTCGGTGTTCAGAGCTCAGAACACTTCCATAACAGCATCACAGACATTAATGGGAATTTTGCTACAAGTGTGGATTAAGTTTGGCCCTTACCTTTACAAAATCTTTTAATAAATTTTGTGACTCTTATGATACACTAGTGAAGATCTTCAGGTTGACATGTCTATGCAGCTGTGCAGAAGGTGCAGATGTATGCATGGAAACTTTTAATCAAGACTTTTAATGGAAAGTTTAACCAAGGTCATCGTTCCCCTCCTAAAACAACAGCAAAAAGCCCCAGCAATTAACCTGTGACCAATGGGGATTTTGAGATGTGCGTCATAAACAAAGAGTATTACTGGTTTCAGTCTCCTGAGGAAAAGCAGAGGACAGCTTCACAGCAAAATTCAGAACTTCAATTTCATTTCCTGAATTTATTTCCCCATTAAGACAGAGATAATTTTTATGTACTGCTTTTAAAATGTACTTGCAAATATGGAAGAGATACTAGATAGCTTTAAGCTTTTTTCCATAGCATTCTAGATGCACTTTCAGTGATGATTTGCAATGGTCAACTGTTATTAAAATAATAACTTGTGCTTAACCTTTAAATTTCATCAGTGTGGAACAGTTTGTTACTGGCATATCCCATCACAGTCCTTCTTCACTAAACATCATCTCTCCCTTTCCTTATCTGGTGATCAGCTTTAACTGTCTTTAGTGCTAACGAATCATTTTCCAAGCAAGATGGAACACTCCAGACAAACCTCTTACAACAAATCACTAACTCGGTGGAATCATCAGAGAATCCGCCATGTGGCATCGCACACAGCCCCTTCTCTTTTGCTAGAAGTGGTTGACGAACTGTTATGCAGAAGCATCACTGCAATGGGACTTTCCAAGAAAATCTTGCCAAAATTTTTGAGTGACAAAATGTTTTGAAGACAATAATAGTCAGCAACTGTTCTTTCCCACATACACATACCCCCTATTTCTTACTCCCAGTCTTTCCCATCTTTCTACAAGTTACTGTACGGCAAAGCTGTGGATATTTTTTCCAACTCCATTCTAATTTTTTCCAAAGATGGAGAAGTACTGGAAAAGTAGGAGATTAGGGTAAAGAGGTAGCATGCAACACATTTGATTTTACTGGACTGTAGCCCTACAGGTTTAATGGGCTCCACTGACCTCTGGGAAACCACGGTGCCGTGATGTACAGTGGCAAATGAGCAGTCAGGTATGAGCGTTGTATGCCAGTGTAGTTGCCAAAGACCTCTTAATGTGAAACCGTGATTTGAAACAAAGAAAAATAAAGGAATGAAAAAAATGGGAAACCAGACAAGAGGATTGTCAGTCTTTGCCAACAGTCTTACAACAGTAAGCTGGAAAACTCTCTTCAGTTCCATGCAATAGAAACATGCAAAAGCAGAGAAACAAGTGGGATATATTCTTTACGGTATACAGTGAACTGAAGCCAAATTAACTGTGGTCTGCTCCTTTTTCTCCTAGAACTATGGTGTGCCAAGACACACAGTCTTTGGGAAAAATAATTAAACACCACCACTTTAAAGACTGATCAATTTGCTCCTTACCAGCTTTCTTCAATGCAATGGAGAATGTCCACCCAGTATGGAAAGGGCAGCAGAATCTGACATATTGCAGAAACTGAGTTAACCAGTTGCTTTACATTTTTCTCTGGTGCTGCTGATGTTTGTGATGTTTCCCCTAGGACTAGAGTCATACCGTCTTTATTGCCACGTAAACCCGCTGTCAGTCCTCACCACCTTTTTAGCATCACTTCTGGTATGAAAAAACTCAAGCCCGACATACAGGAGGAAAGCAACGCATTTCAAAGCAATCGGAAGGTTTGTCCGTCCCTCACAGGGACACACACAGCCCTCGTCTGTACTCACAAATATAAAACTGGACTCCAACTGAAGTTTGCAGCCTTATTTCTGTCGCTCAGAAGACAGACCGCCACAGCACATGCTATTGAAGGAGAAACTGGTCTGCAGTATCCCTTCTTATTCACCGCTGATCAGACCAAGACCTAGACACAAGCAAAGTAGGCAGTTGCCTGAAGCAGCACAGCAGCGATGCTTCTGGTGTGTATTTGCCTCCAGCTGAATTGCAAAAAGGCTAGATGTTGCTTTTGGCAACTGAAAGCTCCAGGAGCGTAAGGAGAAGGATACTGTTTGCAGACCCAGCTCCTCCTGTAGAAGTCACCAGCTGCCACCCTCTCCTGCCCCGACCATAGTTTTTGGCATAGTGAAATTCAGTTCTGCATACATTGCTGAGACAGTTCTGGGGCCCAGTGCTCTCTGAGACAGATGCTAACCTGGGGAAAATTATGCCTAAGCATCCAATGGCAAGACCTGATCAGCAACGCCTGCTATAAACACCAGTGTTTGCTGTGGAGCTGAAGATCGGTGTTACTAGATGAGAAGTGTAAAAAAAATCCCTGAAAGTTTCAGCACTAGGGCATGATTTATAGTCTTGCTGCAAAAACAATCCAATAAGAAGAGAGGGAATTCAATTTCAGTACTGAAAACGTCTGTTTTAAGAAAACAAAACAAAACAATAAAATGGGGGGAGGACAGCCAACAGTAAAGTTACTGTTGGATCTCTTTCACCTTGCCTCAGTTACCACCTTGTTTCTGGCTGCTCTGCAATTCAGAGAAGCAGCACCCTGCCCAGCCTTAGAGCAGCAGCCAGCTGGGCTGTTAGCATCCGGGGGTGCCCGAGTTTGCAGAGAAACAGGACCCAGAAGGTTTGCAAAAGCTGCTTTCTCAAATCTGGCTGTGCATCATAATTTCTTCATGCCCGAGATAGAGACAATACTTAACCCCCTGACACATAAGTAAGAAGGTTAAATGAAATGTGTTTACATAGCTCCCTGGAGTGGAAGGTGAGAGACTGCATACAAATTAAAATATTATATAGCATTTGTTATTATTTCTTCGCTGTATTAATTCCTTTTATGCATATTTCAAAAACACTCCTTTAAAGCACACCAAGATAATAAAAGAAATGCCACCTCATCCTTTCTCACAGTTTCTAGAGTCTGCTGTTTATTGCCATTAGCCTTTTTTTCCTTCCTTGTTACTGAGAATTTTTTTGTTTGGATATTTGCATTAAGTCAAGGTGAAGCATTTGGCCACGACTGCTGCTTAGTCCTCAGTTGCTGCAATCCTTATTTTTCCCTTGTGGTACAGAAACCAGTCACGTTTTAATACAAGGACAGTGGGAGCAGTAAAAATAAGCAAAGCTAGACAAGTTCTCTACAGGAAAGAGACCACTCATCAGGAATGACAGACGCAGACGGGGAATGGCCAACAAGCTGAAAATTCTTTGATTAAACACTGAGCAGCAGTCCTCAACCTCTTTTCACTCCCACACATTAGACGCTCAACTGTTTTCAGTGCCCACATCTAGGATCTTACCATGTAGCCACCAGCAGGGACAAGCTCTTTCCCCAGCCCCCAATCCTCAGCATATTTCTGAACCACTTCTCATTTTCCACACACAGAGAAAAGAAGAAATTATAAAAAGGATATCACAGTCCACAGGGACTTGGATTTGCTTTGCAGCAACCGCATCACATTGCCTGGTACCCATTTCTTGGGAAGTTGAGCCCTCAGAGACATTGCCCTCTACTTAACAGGTATCTGCAGAGCACACCTGGTGTAAGAGCTATTCCAACACACCTTCAGTGGCAGCTGAAATGGATTGCTTTGTAACTCACAGTTCACCCTGTTCAGGACTTTCTGGCCTGACTGATACCCAATTCCACACACATCAGAACCTGACGCACAAATTTGTCTGGTTTCAAGCTCCAATATCACAGTAAGCTGGATGACCACCAAGGACAGAAGCTGGTTGTCATCAGTAGAAGAAGGTCTGGTTTATATTGATGAAAGACCCATTCTTCTCTCAGGAGACATCTCAGGTTAGATGATCTGATGCTGTCCACCGCTGACCTGGTTATCAGCCGGGAACCTGGTATGGAGCAGAGCACTTGCTAATCCAAACCTTACACAGTCACAAGCAGCAAAAGTAGCTCCTGCCCTGAGGTTGCACAGGACATCAGTGGGATGAACACAGATCCTGGAGCAGTCCTTTTTCAGCACCCAGCCATGTGCAACTTAGGAGTTAAAAATTCTCAGACAAGATGTTTCAGTCCTAAGGAGCATGTAGCTAAACATTATCTTGACTGCAGCGAAAAGACTCCAGGTTAGGTAGCTGTCATTCCTATATGCAAGCAATAAGACATACATGATTAATAAAAGCTTTGACAAGTGGGGACAGACTGCTTTCTGTGCAGTGCCTTCACTTTATCACAGCTTCCCTTTCCTGGTCCTTCAAGTCTTCTAATCCTCCAGTCTCATCAACATTGCTCCACGTGGGAGCAGCACATCCATCAATTTAAATTATTTTGAACAAAACTGCCTCATCCCAACACTAAACACTTAACACAGCACATCCCGGAATTCTCCTGAGATCTGTATGGCTGAAGAGCATTTTTCATCTTCCCATTTTGCATGCCCTTGGGGACACCTCTCCAAAAACAGATGTAAGCATTTCATCAAGCCCTATTAAACAGCCTGAAAAAATCCCACATCAAGATTTCGTTCTGAACCACAAATTTATATCGTTTGTATAGCCATTCGGTGGAGCTTATAGATACTGGAACTCTCACCCCTGGTACTCATTATGAACCATCTCCACAGGTGGGCCAATTCCATGCAAGCTCTTCTCTGTGCTATGAACACTATCAAGTTCGTCTTATAAACCCTAATTAAGCACGTGTCTGTGTACATGTGTGCAAGTACACTCTTGAAGGTCTGGCAGTCTGTGTGTGTGCACACATGTTGGGGCAGGGGCTGCTGAGCTGGAGAGGGCACAGGCTTCTGGAGTCTGTGCTCAGGATACAAGGCAGAGCACCCACACTGCCATCCTCTGTGCCTGAACCCAGCCTTGCTAAGAGGCAAGCGACAGCGATGACACAGGTCATGACGACTTCACAAACTTTTAACTTGTTGAGCTACTGCCCGAGTATGATAAGAAATTTTGGAAATCCAGTTGTGGTCTTTTGGTTTAGGGTTTGGTTTGGTTTGTTTTTTTAATGGGATTTGATACCTTCCAGAGAAAGCTACGGGGTTTTGGGAATAAATGAGGTCTGGTGAAAAGAAACAAACAAAAAAACCCCCTCTGAACTTGCAGATAGCTTGTGGGTGAAACATATGCTGATGCTGCCTCAAGAGCAGCCTTACTCATTAATTTTTAGACTGCATAATAAAATTGAGACATGAAGGGATTTCCAATGTTTAGAAATATGCCAATTCTTTTGTCAGAACAAGGACAAAAATGATGGAACAAAATGTCTAGCATATGTAATAAGCCTTAACTTTGCCAAGATCTATTATTTGACAAGAAAATCCTGACAAGAAGATTAACAAGACATGTATCAGGCTTTCCTTAAGAAAAGATCTTTGTTTACATCAGAACCGGGCATTGGAATTTGGATATGAACTGGACCATTTCCAGAACGTGAGGAAACACACTGCTCTAGTGCTTGCTTCATCTCACCAGACATGTCCTGCTGTGAATCAGAAGTCGGAATCCAAACTTCAGGCCACTTCCAATCAATAATTTATTGAAGCAGACTAATGGGATAGCTAGCATTCCCGGATTTATGGTGAGAGTTATGTATTATTATGAGCAGTATTATCATCACTGCTAGACATTACTTTCTTCATTTGGTTACCTTGCCAGTAAAAGATGTCTGCTGATAATTTAATGTAGCCTTGTAGTTCATCACAAGAACTTCTTCATGGCCTAGTATATATAAATGCAAACCAAAACCAGGAACAAAGTAAAAGACACACCTAGAAAAGGCACATTCAACACTGTATCACATTAAATCGTTAACAATATGACCGGCAATACTAGTGATATATGTATATGCGATATATGTACGTACGTATATATTTTACATAGTTAAGTCAGTAGCCAAATGATAGGATAATATGTTTATATTTGGGCATCAGAAGAAATAGTGCGATATCCAGAAATTCTAGGATTTCAGTGACTTTCTTTGACTGTAATTTCCAAAGGCTCCTGTTCTACAGACCAAGACACTCACTCATCTCCACCCACTGAACCCCTCTGAAGCACCCCAAAAGGATGCTCTAAGCACAGCTATTCTTCTCTAAGAGCTGTTGTCTTGTGTCTTTACACTGCATCAAGCCAAAGCCCCTGGTTTTCACCTTTGAGGACTTCTTACCTAGTCTCTCCCAGTTTCCTTAAAACCATTAAACTTTAAACCTATTTATTCTACCTCACCATTTACAGTAAACATTTTGGACCACAAATAGAGTCTGCTAGAAGTTATCCTGTTTATCTGGATTGCATAAATCATAGAATTATAGAAAAAAAATCAGGTTCAAAGTCACCTCTAGAGATCGTCTAACTCCATCATATCGCTCAGGGCCTTGTCCATCTTAGTTTTTGAATTTATCATCATCATCATGTCCTCCAGCCCCCTAACCAACTTATTGGCCTTCCATTGAACTCTCTCAAGTTTGTCAATGTCTTCCTCATACTGTGGGGCCCAAAACTGGACACAACACTCCAGATGCAGCTTTGCAAGTGCTGGGATAAAGAGAACACTCAGGTCCCTTCATCTGGTGACTATGCTGCATACACCCTGATCCTGCTTTGTCACATCCTCTCTTTCTGGTCTCTCCCAATTGTTTAGTACAATCACTTGAGACTTGATGTTTTACAGGAAAGGCTTATTAAAAAAAAAAAACAAAAAACCCCACACACAATAAAAGATGTATAAATAAGAATCCTATCTGATCTGGGCCCCAAAGACAAGAAGAGATGGACGCTAAAAATAAAAATATCATAAATTAGAAAAAATAAACTGACTGACCCTGAAGTTAATGAAAGCAGATCAAATTAACGCAGAAGTGCAGATATATTTCCACTTAGACTGGGGACTAGAGATCACCCTCCTATTAACACAGTTATTATCATTACATTCTACTTGGAGAAAACCAGCAACAAAAAAACCAACCAACCAACCAAACCAAAAAACCCCCCACCCAAAACCACAAAACATAAAGCAGAGGAGAATAAAACTTTAAATCCATTCAGTATACTTTCAGGCCTCTCAAGAGGGATCCTGTGCCTGAAGAAATTAAGTTTTCCTTCAGAACTGCAAAGTACCTCCAGCCCTTCCATGGCGCTCAGAGTGCCATGTAGACTTGATTGTTCCATAAATAAGCACACTGAGGGAAGGAGTAGAAAAGCAAAGTGAATACAGGAACCTAAATACCTCCCGAGACCTTTTGCTCAGTCTCCAGCTGTCACTAGTAGATCCATCATCTAACAATTTTCTTAAAGCAGACACAACAGCTAGACAGATATAGTCCCCACATAAGAAAGCTAATATGAGAAGAAATTAGTATAGCCTGACCATCAGTACTTGATTTGTGCTTTGAAGGCTTCAGCCTTTGCCTATCCATCATCCTAGAGTGGGTCGGTACTGGAGACAAAAATTCCTTTACTCTTGTGCATGTCACTTCTCTTTCTCTTATGGGATTTCAGATCATCTTGCTCAGCCCAAGACAAGGATGTAAATAAAGGTAGGGGAGTAAGCAAAAATAGAAACCAAGCTGTCAGAGAAGGCTTATTTCCATCTTGCAATGTATAGCCACTGTATAACCTCTAGAAAAATTGGATAACTTACCCATATTTTAATATTTGCATATAGTAATGGGAACAGAGATCCAATGATGGTGTCAGGCATCAAATCAACTGGATTGAAAATGACTGAGTCACTGATTTAGGTGCACAAGTAACCCTCTTGACTCTGATATAACTGCTTGTGTGAGAAAAACAAGGAAGACGGGGCTCAGGAACAAAGAGTAGGTGACTCTCCAGATGCTTCCCAAGAAATGAGGCTTATTTTTACTACTGCTATTAATTTTCCCTTAGGAAAAGATCACAGACAGTTTTAATTTGTTAAAATAAAGTATATTCAGCTGATATTTATTTATTCACCTTCCTCAGACAGTACTAAAATAGCTAGAAATTAGTACATTAATTTATCACTTGTTCTGAAATCTCATTTGTTTTAGTCAGGGCATTTATTTATATTGGTCACTAAGCAGCAAGTGTTTCTAGGTCTCGTGGTTGTCCAAATGGAAGCGAGAAGCTTCTAGGAACTGACAGAACTGCAAGGCAGAGCTACCTGTTAACCCACTCTCACTAAAATAAGATCAATCTTTTAAAAGCAGTGATTAAAAGGCAGCTAAAAATTAGCATAACCTATGAGTTGCTTTACCCCAAATTGTACCCTTGTACATTCAGAGAAAGCACATGGACACAGGAACCCTCGCCCAACCTCCTTGTCTGTATTGACTGTATTTTTTTTTGAAAGAAAGCGTTTATTTTAAGTTTTCACAGTGAGCAGAGAAATTGAGTGGGATTAACACCCCAACTGCCAATCCAGGAGACAGGCTAAGTGTAATTGCATGATTCCCCCAAAACATGGGGACTTGGCACAATTGTTTTCTTCTCGTTTTGTTATGGTCTTCAAGAGGGAAGACAACTCCTTAACCAAATGCTTTCCCTGGGTAATTTTACAGCATACAACTATTTGCCCAATAAATTTTTATTTGCAAGATCCAGGCTTTTCTGAAGTTGTGTCCACTGCTGCACAGTGGACCATTTCTAAACAGAACTTCCAACAAGGTCAAACTTTTCCATAAGCACTATGTTCACTGTGCAGGGTTCAAATGTAAAGTCCACCACCCCACCAAGGGCACAGTTTCCTCATTTGCTGTTCTATGTAAGAAGTCAAGAAAAAAAAAGGCTGCATTCTAGAAACATGCACTTCTCCCCATAATCAAAGGTCAGAGCTGATGTGCCTTCTACCAGCCCAGGAACATTTGCATTATACCTTCGGGATCCATTTGCCATTGCGGCGGTGGGCTCCTCCCCACCCCCACGTAAGCAGTAACCACCAGTGGGGTTGTGATGGCTGCATCCAGCTTATGCTGGACTTTGGGGACAGATGGCAACACAGTAGCCAAAGACTGTCTGGAGCAGTGACCCAAACATCTTGCTGGTATGCAAATATGACTAAGTCCATCATTTTACTCTATAAATAGTGGACAGCCCAGGGCCCATTGAGCTCCCCTGCACGGCAGTGAGCTGCACGCCAGGATCTCCTCCTGAGTAAGGATGCCTCTCAGGGTTATTCCTTGGGGGCGAGAGATTCCTTGCCACAACAGATCCTCGGTAAGTGACTAATAGCATGCTAAACTTTGAAATCTTAGCTAAGTGATGTAAAGGATTAATTGTGCATACGTAATCCTTTAGACATAAACCTTTGACCAAGTCTGGGACCAGGATTAGATCCAGCTGCACCTAGACTCCTCTCTGAGAAGGAGTTTAGAAAGCAATGGGGTCCTTTCTGAACCCCATGACTCAACAAGAGGGTCTCCCTTACAGTTTTGTCTGACCCTGTCCTCTATACAGTAAATAATTAAGTGCCATCAAATCTTGTTAAACCATTGTTGCATTTACCATTGAACTTTATTAGCTCATTGTTTTATATCAATAAAGCTTCTCTCTTACAAGTGAAATGCACTCTCACTCCACCCGCAACAGCCGTTACTCCTGTGATACATCTCAAATCCAATGCTCTCTGCTAATATACTAATATTTCCATTATAGTGGTTTGCATAAAATAAGACAATTTCCTGTAAAAAACCCAAGGAGATTCGTTAATACCAATCTCTTGTTTTCTGTTCTCTAGAGCATTTTCAAACCAGTTTAGTTTTTTGCTGTATTTCCCCCTTGGCCAAGGACCATACACAAAAGCATTGGGACAATGTGTTCTCCTTCATGTTGGCAAAGTGAAAAGCTTCTGATGTTTTCTCTTATTTATATGGCAAATGGATTTCTATTTTTCTTTCCGCAAACAAGTTGCTTCCGTAATAAGCAAATATTTGTGTAGATTTTGAATACACTTGAAAAGAGTTCATTATGTACATGTTTCTAGAAGAAAGTTAATGGAAGTAAAATACATTTGCTATTTAAATCTGGAGCAGGTTTCACATTTCAGAGCAAAGCAGATGGTCTGAAATCCTTTCCAGGTGACCTCAGTGAGCTAAACCTTCATATTCCTCAAAGTCTTGTGCTCGACGGCAAAAGTGAAGTTTTGCAGTAGATCTTCATATCTGATAAAAGGAATTCCTGATAGTTTTGATGCAAACATACGTGATAGACTGTGAGTTTCCAAGCCTTAGAACACATCAGTGGATACTTATACACGGAGAGAATGAATTGACTCTCCCACCTACCCTCTAGATCTGCCCATGTGAGCCACTAGCCCCCTGAAGGATGGCCAACCCGTGTACTAGATAGTGCTGTTAGCTATCAGGATCACTTAAATTAGCAATGACTTAAAACCTGCCAGGAACTAAAACAAACCATGTGAACACACATCTGTAAAAGGTAGTGGATGAACAGGAAAATTATGAAGAGCCTGTAGCAATATTTCATATTGTTACTAATGTGAGTAGCCCATATACCCACTACTCTGATCAAGTCAGCAACAATAACGCCCATCTCCTAGTTGTGCCTGGACATGTCGAGTATTGCTAGTGCATTCAGAGTGACCATCCTCATATGCTGCTTGGAATTAATGCTTCACAGAGAACTTTCCACGTTCTTTTGCATAAACTGAACTTGTTTTGCTCATAACATTGGTCATACATTGCAAAGAAAGCCCTAGTATCAAAGGATCTCCTAGGCTGTTCTCCTACCCTTCTCTTTCCTCCAGCCTTTCAGAGTTTATTGCATGTTGGAGCCTACACAAGTGACAGTTATCTGATAGCAAAAAAGAGTTAAGATTATAAAGTCACCCGAACAACCACAACTCTTCTACTCTGTATTCCTGCCACAAGATAGGAGGAATCAGGACAAGAAGGTCAGTAAGCAGCTGCAGAAAGGCGATGCACAGTAACCCTTGGTAAACCAAGTCCTGCACTTTATGCCTGACCTGTGAGAACTCCAGAACTTGCCGATATTACCAAAAAGCCTGCTTACCATCACATAAATACACAGTACACTTCCACTTCTATTCCATTTGCTTAAAAAAAATAAAGGGGGAAAAAAGCCACAAATTAAACAAACAAACAAAACAAACCAACCAAATAGAAAACAAACCAGCCAATGTGTTGAAAGCTTTTACATTGTAATCCTGGGATATATACACTTTACTCACAGTTTATACCAAATAATCAGAAAATACAGTCCTTTTAGCCTTTAAAAGTAATTCTTACTCCAAAACAAAACCTCAAAAAGAAGATAAGTAAATGCTGTTTGAGGGTATGAGCTATTTGGGTGTCAGGTCATCCTACCTACTTAAGATTATGTTCTGTATTGCTATAGTGTCGTGTTCTGCACAGCATTGAATACTACTACTTTTACGATTTCACTCAAAGGCTGAACCAAACGCAGTGATGGCAACTATCTAACCTTCAGTTTTAAGCAACTGAAGTAGCCTTGAGTTCTGGTTATGATCTAGCACATGCAGTTGTCGCATTTTTGCTTCCACTGCTCTACAGACAGGATCTTATCTGAAGGGTTGATTCAGCCCTAATGGAACGTTAAGTTTACAGGCTCTTCTGCTGTAGATCATTCCATCTCAATTACTTATCATCCAGTTATTTACTCTACTAAATTCATTGGTTTGAAACATGGAGGATAAACTTAAGCAGCCATATATTCACTACTTAATTTCCAGATCAGGGCTTTACCTTATATATACGCCGTAGTATAAGAGTATTTTACTGACTATCATGTATCACCACAGTAGTGCCAAAAGCCAGTTTTTTAAAGCCCTTTTAATGATTTGCATCATTGTTGTCACATCAGTTGGTAAGGTCAAGTAACATTTTCAAACACAAGCCATGAAACTAAAGATCATATGTTGAGAGGAGGTGGCTAAAAGACCCACACTATTTAGTGGTCAACCTGGTACACAGGCTACTTTAAGCAGTATGTCATACGGATTTTTATTTTATATATGAAAATAAGTCAGGGCCAAACTGTGTCCCCTCAGGTTACATCAAGCTTAAATCCAGGATTGCCTGCAAAAGGATCTAAACAAAGAAGGGGCATTGTAAGAGCCTGTTTCCTCTGCCCAAGTGAGACACTTGTTTAGACATCAGTGATTCAGCATAGTTTCTTCAGATTTCTGTAGAGTACTCCCCCAGGATCATTCACCTCTAATCTATTATTTATTTAAATGAAAATTGCACTTAATGGAATTTGGATTACTTGGCAAAAGAATCTCACTGTGAAACTGTCTTTCACGTGAAGAGCATTATCTTCGCACAAGTAGCCCTGTTGACTGTATTTGTGACTGCCATCACAAACAAGTTTCCACAACAAGGCCTTGGTCTACAATCACTGATAGACCATCACTTCAGCAGCATCTTCCCGGATGGTTGACCAAATGGACCAGTAACTCTAGTCCAGCTCCCTACGTACTAGTGGCTGTAGAATTTCATCCTACTTAGTCCATATTTCTACTTTCCTTGAATTAATGTCAAATGACTGAGTGTACTAGCACAAATAATCTTAACCGATCAGTGTAGTAGATGGTGCCTTTTCTCCTGTTCCTAAGAGGAGGAAATTTATGTAGAAAAGCAGATAAGGGACAGATTTATTGTTTTAAGAGATGGAGATGCCACATGCTAATACTCCCAACAGTAATGTCAGAGTCCAGTGGATTTTTTAGAGAAGTGCTGTCTCCTCATTGCAGTTTCCTTTGCCCCCTGAAAGTTACATGAACAGCATGAAAGAGGGAGGTTGAGACAGTGTCCCCGGGAACCTGAGCTCATGGAAGCTTGGGAGAATCCAGTCAATGCAGGTGGACCGTGACCAGTGTTAGCAGTTCCCTCTCCTCTCCAGGAGTAGTGGTGTATGCGTGCTCTCTGACCCCACACGGCACACAGCAGCAGAGCTAGCCCTGCCTTGGAACGGGAGCAGCTCTTGTGCCAGTGCGTGAAAATGCTTTGGTTGTTAATACAGGAGCGAGTCCACTCTTCAGTGAACAACTCATGGTGCATATTCCTTAGTGGCTGAACTGATGAGCAAACTGTGCTGTAACAAACAGGACACAAATAGGTCTTACCTTACATTTTCAGCAGAAAATCCTGCCTTTTGCACAATGTGTCAGAGAATAGCTAAACAGCAACACTAAACTAAGTATTAGCAAACTATTTATCTGACCCGTCTGCAAATCAAACCACCAATTGTGTACTTCTTTGCATTACAGTCACACTGTTTAGCTGCTAAAACGACAGTCTATCATGACAACACAGGGCCATGTGAACAGGTTTCATCAACTAATGAACCCTCCTTCAAAGAGCCTATAGGCTGAGGGAATGCAAGTGTTGCATAAGGGAGGAGAGGAATAAAAGAATCAAGTCTTTCAAATGCATCAGTTTATCAATATTTACAAAGTATGCAAAGCCAGACAAGTACCTTTCTTTCGAATAAAATACAGTCTTAGCTCATTTCCCCTCTCTCCCAATGAATTCAGCATCAATCAAGCCAATTCTGTTTTTCTGCAAAGAAATCTTCTAATATGTTTTGTGTCTAAACAGAAAATTAACAGGGAACTTTTGCTTTTTAACCAAGAACTTTAGAACATGCTTTGTTCCAAGTCTGAAATCAGTTTCCCTGATGTGTTTCTCTTTCCTCCCACTCTTCACAAGAAAAAGCAGAGAAATAGCCTTGTAGTAAATTTTAACACGCACACACACAATCTAGCTCTGTATGTAGACAAACGTGGTTTTTCTAGTATATGTCCATGTGATTTCAACTGTTATTTACTGGAAATTTAAACACAAGTCCAGAAAAGAAAGAGACACAGGAGAGCAGTTTTTAAATTACTCACTGCAAGAAAAGCCTGAGTCAAGAAAGCATACGTCTTAGAACTCCCACACGCAGACTCTTAAACTATAGTTACAAATATTAAGTAACAAGCATCCTTAAACAATCCTGGGTAGGAGGAAATTTTTGATTCATTTGATTAATCTGTTACAAACTGGTTCCACCTCATGCTTCAAACAAGTGATCTAGTATGGCAAATCCAAAAAAAGAAAAAAAAAATCCAGCACAAAAAAACCCCCCACCCAACCAAACAAGGAACAACCCACCAACCCCGCAACACACACACACAATTCCCAGTCTCATAATCTTTCGTCTCATGGCCTGCCTTCTAAAACCAGTTTCAAGAAGGACAGTCCTTTTATCTTCCTCTCTACCTTGCACTCATAACCTCCCAAATTAGTTAAGTGGTGTAGCTCCACTCCCCATCTCAAGTACATAGAACAAAAGTGGAATTTACTGCTACATTAGCCTGCAGGTCCTACCTCTTCTTGTACAATACCTCACTCATCTCTAGTCCTTGAGCTCTGTAGGGTAGGAATTGTGTTAGTCCCTGCTGATACTGGATCAATCACCCAGGTGCCCTGCTTGTGACCTTGTTTTTGGCAGTCCTGTGATTAATGAGGTTGTTTTCCCACAAAGTAGTGCAGTACACATACTAGACATGCAGTCCTTTCAGATTTAGGAAGGACAAAGGCTCCGCAGAGCTGCTTGTAATATCAAATCTGCTCAGTCCTGAAGGTATGGTATCTGAAGAAATAAAGTGTGGAGGTCAACATAATTTAAACAGCTGTCTAATCTGACATTTGACAACAAATATTTCCTTCACTCAGTCCAAGTCATTTGTTTTTACCTTCGCTGTTTGCAGGTTGACCCTGTCAGTTACTTGGAACCAACACCATCACTGCAACTTGTCATTTCCCAAAGGAAACTCCTTGCCAGCTCTAACAGAGCATGTACACCTTCACCATTTGTACTGAGTATCTCTGGCATTGGCTGCAGTTTTCGTTTTAACTCTAACTTCCCTCACAATTTTATCCATTTTAACCTCATCTCAGATAATCTTCTGATCAAGGTCATCAGCATTTTTTACACAATCTACCAACTATTCTTGTAATTTCAAGGTTCCCCAAACTGAGCAAAGTAACACCTCTGTTGTTGTCAACAGCTGAATTTTTGAGAGCTGGAGCCCCAGAGGAACCCTGACACAAGTATCACTCAAATTGTTTCTTTCTTTGACCAGAAATTTGCCTCAAAACAACAGCCGTTTCTTCCAAACCCCCACCTTTCTGTGGACACGATTTTTTTCCAGTATTACTTCCCCTTAAATATTACACAGTAAAAGGTGATGGCTACTATATACTGCAAGTGGTGACAGATTTCCTCTGGATGAGAAGTCATGACCATTTTCCTTGACAGAAAAAAATATGTTAAGTAGTGCTGGCAAAGGCTCCAAAATCCATTTCTTTTATCCATTTGCCAGTTGACCCTGTCAGATTGGGGCATGACCACAAAAGCAGTTTCATGCTACAGATACTGAGTAGAACTTCCCTCATTTATTTGTTTATTTTAAGCAACTCACGTTTGTGAGCATTGAATAAAACAGTACGTTTCTCAGCAAACCCTAATTAAAGCTGTAGCTCAGAAACAGTGGCAATTTGGGTGAAGTTCAAGCATGTAGAGACAACTGATGAGGTACTTATTGTGATGGTTTTGGCTGGGGTAGAGTTAATTTTCTTCACAGTAGCTAGTATGGGGCTCTGTTTCGGATTTGTGCTGGAAACAGTGTTGATAACACAGGGATGTTTTAGCTATTGCTGAGCAGTGCTGACACAGAGTCAAGGCCTTCTCTGCTTCTCACCCCACCCCACCAGCAAGGAGGCTGGGGGGGCACAAGGAGTTGGGAGGGGACACAGCTGACCCCAGCTGACCAAAGGGATATTCCATACCATATGACGTCATGCTCAGCATATAAAACCGGGGGAAGAAGAAGGAAGGGGGGACGTTCGGAGCGATGGTATTTGTCTTCCCAAGTAACCGTTAAGCGAGATGGAGCCCTGCTTTCCCGGAGATGGCTGAACACCTGCCTGCCGATGGGAAGTAGTGAATGAATTCCTTGTTTTGCTTTGCTTGTGTGTGCGGCTTTTGCTTTACCTATTAAACTGTCTTTATCTCAACCCACGAGTTTTCTCACTTTTACCCTTCCGATTCTCTTCCCTGTCCCACCTGTTCATCTCTCTTTCAGTCCATTCTACAGTGAGCTACACATTTGCAAAGAATTGTCCTTCTTGACCCTCCACGCCATTACACTATGTGCACTATTCTGTGGAACTCCACAGAATTTAGTAGTTTTAACACATCCTGTTTGAAAACACAGGATAATTAGCTTTTTAAAAGCAAAAATTTTTTTTTAGACAGTCCTCACTTCCACTTGCAATTAGGAAAATCAGCCAGCATCTCAGCTATCCTAGCACAGCAGCACTTACTCCAGCATTCAGAACCACTTCTTCTAGCAACCCACAAGGCACTGTCAGTACAAGTCAAGGCTTGGGAGGCCCTAAAGTCATTGTTATGATTCCATCAAGACATTAGGTGCAGGGCTCAGAAAGCTTTTCTGAGCTTCCAGCCACCATGCTGGGTTTGAAGCGGACACCCAGTTCTGATATTTCACAGGTGTGATGAAACTCTTCTTTTGTATCCCACTATACCAGTGAAGCAAATACCACAAAAGTATTCACCATACAAGTGACTTTCAAATCATTACAAGTCCAAAGACAGATTTTTTTTTTTTACTGCCATGATTCTAAACCCTACACTTCTTGATCTCTAATTTAAAGCATCCCCCCTCCACCCCTTAATCAGACTTCAGAACATTATCCCCTTACAAAACTGTCTTCAGTCTGTAAGGATCTATTCACCTGCTTTCCTCAACCAGTTGTTCTCAATGACTGTCAATTTAAGGATTGTGCCTTCTTTTTGTTTTCACAGAGGCATTCAACTTTCTTCTTCCTCTTCCCCTTAACAAAAAAATGACAAAAGTCCAAGATGCTATGTAAAGTTTTAGTCACTAATTTCCAATACTAGGCCTTATGTTCAAGTGAATACTCAACTGAATAGTTAGCGAGTCTAATTAAACTCACTTTGGTCTGATTAACTGCAATTATATTTCACAGTTGCTTTGTGCTCTCTGTTAACCTCCATTTTCAGTCCTGTATCTCTGCTCAGGGAGGTGAGAATTTCACTCCACTGACTTCTATTAGGAGCAGCTCTCTTTTACCCTCTTGGCTTAATACTATTCATTGCCCTTTCAAATTTGACTAGTTCAACCTCAGTCATCTTCCTTGTTTATCCCTAAGTAATACTAACCTCTCATCATCTTGTCAAGTTTGCCCATCGCAACATTTTCAACTGCAGCGCTTGTAATGTGATAGGACATCTGAAGCTTCCCTTATCTAACAACTAGTTACCACACAAGGAGGAAAGCAGGCAAATGAAGAGAGGCAGGAATTTACCTTCACACTTCAGCTGGCTCTCCCTGGGCACAGAAGCTGCTCAATGACTTCTCTCTTCAGAGGGAATCGAGCACACGAGTCAGCACAGTACAGCAAACCAGCCTTTCTGGTTAAAATAACCTTATGACACTTTCATTTGTGACTGCTAAGGGCCCATCCAGGAGCCCTGTTAAAGACTTTGTAATTTTGGCAGCTGGTATTAAGAACAATTAAGTAGCTACAGTAACTTAATGCAGCAATGCAGTTATGTATTAATGAGTATTTAATAGCCATAGTTAAAAGATCTTAAAAGGTTAATACTGAGTATTTGGCTCGACCCCTATTTTTAATCTCAGTCATCCTAGTCTTGATAAAATTCATAAACTCATGCACAAAGCCGCTGTCCCCAGCTGACACAAAACCAGATTTCCATTTTTACCGTTATAGAGACACTGTCAACTTAAATGGAAATAACTCAGTCCCTTTGTCCACTGGAAAACCAGCAAACTCATCTGAAAGTAATTCAATTACGGGCTGCAAGAGGGACTCTAGGTTGGCTGTGGATGGTCAGCACAAGTCCTATGGGCTACAGCAGGCACAAAAGGCAGCTCAGCTAACCTCCAGGAGCATAAAACAGAAGGCTTGCTGCTTAGTCTGCTCTACATAGATGGAAGAGGGGAGCAGAGGAGAAGTCAGGCCAACCACAGAAAATTAGCTGTATGAAGTCTCCTGACCATATTATGGATTCAGCTCTTGACTAGCAGGGAAATGGTCCTGCAGCATGGAGAATTTTGCCAGCTCTTTAATTTACATAAACATGATCTTGCTAGCAAGTCTTAGACATCTTCCAGATCCAGCATCATATCAACTGAGCGGTTTGTGATTAGTTTCTTCTTTGGGTGGGCACATCTAGTTAATTAACATTGTATCCACTGTTTATAGCCATAGCATTCTTTAAAGCTGCAAGATTTATGGAGAAGTCTGAAATCTCTGTGGCAGAAAGAAGATTTGACACAAATTCTTCATTCCATTCCTGTTCACGTTCTTCTTCGTTTCTTAATTTCTCACTTAACTTTTCATCTGGCAAATAAGAATAATGTTAATACTAACCCCCTAAATAGCCTCCCTTTTTTCTACAGGGAATAACAGATCCGTAAGACTACAGAAAGAACAACTATTATGATGGCAAGATAAAGCAGTTTATTTGGATATGTAAATTTATTGCATTAGCCAGCTCAGGGTTCTTATCTTCCCATCAGATGTTCAAAGGAAAAAGGGTGCATTTAAACTATTTATCTGGTGGCACCATAAGAGCTCTGAGGTAACAGAGACATTTGAGGTGTGAAGGATATTTACACAACTGTCTATTTTCAACATACATGCATATATGAGCCATTGTGCTTGATCTGAGCAGGGTTTGGGAGCCAGTATTTCAGTTAGGTTTTCCCAGTGACTTCTGCTGTGATCTCATGCTAATCGGGATCTTAGTTTTCACAGCTAACCTGTGAATGCCAAAATGGTCACTCTATACCCGCTGGTGCTTGAGGGTGCAGCTGGAGTTCCAGGCAGGCACCATCCATCCCTCACCGGCCAGCAGCCAGAGCCAAGAGAAAGCACCTATATTTGTGAGAAAGAATTAAGCTCAGCTTATTCTTTTCTTTTTACTGTACCTGGGCGAAGATTTCTTGCTTCCAGCACTAGAACATTTTCTGTATTTTACATTGAAGCTATGATTAAGTTAAAACCAATAGTAGTGATTCTGGAAACACTTCCCTTTATCAAAGTGAGTGCTGTAGACGCCAGCTAGAATGCATGATCATGTTCTCTCTTCTTGGTTTCATGAATCTTGTATTTAGCAAAATTTCTTCCACAGGAAGGACTACAAGTGCATCCAAATACTGATGTTTGGGAAGCACTCACAGGAAGGGGCAGATATGGCTTTTAATTTCTGACTGGAAGAATGACGCTTTGGAAGCCTGCTCATTTCCTAGGACAGTACTTTAGAAGCAAGTCCTTCTTAAAAATTCCCTTGCATCCTTCTGGTATCATTTTAAGAGTAAAAGTGCCTTTTTTGTGAGGAGTCTCCTTCTTCCCAGAGGAAGCCTACCAGGTGAAGCTCTGCAATGACCCCCTAGGCAGGGGTTACCACTTCTCATTTTTAAGTTGGGCTTTGGTGGGAGAAAGGCATTCAGTTGTTCAGGCTGGGCCACACCTGCTTCTGCAAATGCCTGAGGGGCGTTTGGGGTCAACCAATGACAACCTCTGCAAGCTCTCAGATGTCTCCCTTGAAAAACAATGTCTGACAACGAGCAGAAGATTTGGATTCAGTGTGTAAATTTTGCTCATGTCGTGATCTCTTTTCCCTGAGCACGTCCCAGTAATGTTCGCTTTCCCCACTTCAGAACAGTTCCAGATCAAGTATTTGCCGATTAAAACCAAGTATGTGAATCTTCATTCTCCTGTCATGGGAAGACTGCTTACCAACACAATAAATCTTGGTTTTGGTACTTCTACAGTGTACATCCAAAATGCCTGTGTGATTCCATCACTTCACAATTGTTTTAGATCATCTTAAATTGCTCTTTCTTCTCAGGCTGCTGAGATATTTGGCTGCTGTATAGTTAAACTATCCACATTTAGTTTTTCTTCCAGACTAGCGAGTCCTTGCAGACCCCACATCTCTTTTCCAGGACTCCCTATGACTTTATTCACAGACCAAGCACACTAGTCTAGACTCACAGTAACGTATGGTGCAGAGAACCATTATTCCTCTCTGACCTGACATACTGGCAGATAGAGAGGGGCAAAAATCAAATTAAAACTGATATGAAGGAGATGCATAGCAGATATTCTAGTTGCATGTGTGGCCAACCAACTATAACAACAGATCATCAGCTTTCCCTTTTCATTTCCATTTTATTTCTAGGCACTATGACTGGCATGGACAACCCAAATTCTAAGGCTTGCATTTTTGCCCCACATCTCCTTTCACTGCCCTCTGTCTCGAAAGGTACAGTGGATTAGTCCTGTGGGGAAAAATCCTTTGCTTGAAGAAACAAAACACATTTCTACAAAGCCTGAAACTATGGCACTAACAGTAGAAAAGAGAAAGAGGAGTTTCCTCTCCCTGCTTTTGCTAGTAAACTCTGTCTTTGAGATTTTCCTTGAAACTTAGGGTACTCCCTTCCCAGCTTGCTGCATCTAGCCTGAAGCTTGTGCAGCCATTGAAATGAGAAATAATGGGCTATTAAACAACTTCAGGCTGATGGAAGTCATTCTGACCTCTTGGAAAGCAATTTGCTCATTCCCTAAGTTTACTTCTTTCAGATGCGCCTAAGCAATATTAAGATGGCATTAGGGATCTGGTTTATATGCTATCTCTCAGCCATCTCATCACTACAATTGCACTGCCTATGAAACAACACACAAATTCAACAAACCCCAGCCTGGTTCTTATTCATTTTAACTAGCTTTTTTTGTCATTGTCATTTTTCTTTTTTTTGGGGGGAAAGGGGGTGAGGTTTTGTTGGTTTTGGTTTTTTTTTTTTTTTTAAATTTGCACAGATTGTTTTCTCAACTAGAAACATCTTAGGCTCCAGGCAGCTTTAAGAACAGGCAGCAAACTAATGAAGAAAAGAAGCCTAAATAAGGAAATATGTGTGGTTCACCAATAAGACCTCCAGCGTGAGAGGAAAAAAAAAAAATAATAAAAATCAGCCGGACTGTTTATGCACCATAAGCTGAGTAGGGGATTCCACTTTCCCCCTGCCCCTAAGGGCTCTAAGTGAGTCATCTTGAGCAACTTACCATGAAGTAGGTTGACATTTTACATCATTCTAGGTTATTTGTTTTTCCCTTCAAAGCTTTCTCTGCTGGTTTGCATGAAGAAAAGGCTAACTTTATAGTTCCTTGGCATGCTGAGCTCTTTCTGCATTGGTTTCCTGATCCTCAAAGTAGCCCTGGTACTTACTCACTTTACCAAGAATTATTTAAAAGAGCTACTGCACTGTATCCATAATACTGATGAACTAATTCATTCGACTTGGAACTTATCAGCATGATCTGCTTATGGTAGCATGTTCTGACTGCTGCTGAAGGCAGTGAGAAGAGGGAAGACATCCAAAATGGAGGCAGAGTTTAACTCAAGCCCAACATAAAATGGTCGTGCTGATGATCTGTCCTGCTCCCTGTGGCACAGAGGTTGTGTGTCTGTGATGGCATATCCTCACACAAAAACAGTGCTACCAAACCCAAGTGTCACACACCTGGCTTAAAATAAACAGCTACATCTTTTCTGTTTGTCTCCAGGGTTTTGACTTTTGAAGTTAAAATCATAAAATATGGCCTTGATACAATCTGTCTCCATGGGAGCTAGAAGCTATTTTTCCTTATGAAATTTAAGGCTTGAATATATTTTCCTCTTATTTCCAGGACCTGAGGC
>NW_009199979.1:0-37741 GCF_000690835.1 Fulmarus glacialis | reverse complement strand
AAAGAGTTGTCAACACCACAACAATTATAACTGTTTCACAGTTCTCCCTCTCTTCCCAATAAAATTCCATCCATATGCCATCTTGGACAACTGCTCTACATCTTTCCACTCTTGACATTGGCAGGAGAGTTAAAAAAAAAAAAAAGAGCTAATTCACCTTACACTAAACTGTTTTGTTATTTGCTGTTCTTTGTGTTCAAGTCTGCTTTTGTATACATGTGTTTGTACTAAGCACACAAGCAATAGGTCTTTCATGAAAGTGAAAGAATGAAGAAACGCCTTAGGTTCCTTGGGCTGGAGACACTGAAGTTTGTTGGTCTCCATCTCAAGGAGGGCAGTGGAAAGAATTTGCTAGTAGGCATAGAGCACTACCAGCTGCTAAACAGGACGCAAAGTCTGCTCTCAGCTGCAAAGAGACCTCAGAATGCATGTCTTATTTCTGAAGAGATGATGAAATCTTGTCAAGAAAACCTTGATGACAGTTACCCAAGACCAAAAATTACAAAACCTAGCTTATACACCAACTTTAGCAAAAGGTCTTCTTTTTAAATCTATCATAAGGTAGATTTATAAATTAATACACTTTTTAAAAATTGATAAATTTTTAGCTTGTGTAAGACACTTTCCTCCAGACGCAATTGGAAAATAGAATTAATCTGGAAGCATCACCAAAAATGTTACTTTAGTCCCTTTATATTTTGTGGGAAGTTTAAAGCAGGTTTATTTTCCTTTCCTGTGGCTGAAGCAGAACTTGTGGAAGGTAGTGTGTGTCTGCCACAAGAACAGATAATAAAATACAAATACACATTTATCAAAGTAATTATTTTTCCATGTTTCACCATTACTTTTTGATATAGATCCCTCTCAGCTGTTTTCCCCTCCCTTCCCTCTAAAGAGGGACCTCAGCACCTGGCTCGTATTTGCCAGCCATGCAATTCCACCTCCCCTAGTAACAGCACCTGCAGTAAAGATACATCCATTGACAGTGGGAGCAGTACTCAAGACACGTATGGCAAGGAGAGCCCTATGGGGAAAGGCAAAACAGAAAAAAACAGTAGCTGTATTAGTTTAAAAGAAGGTGGTACTCAGACTCCTGGTCTTTTTCTGTGCAACCACATATGAGAGTGTTAAAAATTGCCTGCCATTCAAAGTACTAAAAACTAACTGTAAACAGGGAGAAAACTGAAGCAGCTAAAAATGTGGCAACACAGCACTTGTCAATTTAAATGCAGTTCTCACCTCTCCCCTTCTCCTTGGCTTACTAAGCAGTTGCCTCAACGATGTCTTAGGAGAGGCATCTCCAGTTGGAGGACAAAGCCGTAAAGGGAAGGCAGCCATTCACAGCCCCAAACATCACCTTGAGCTGGCACTGGCATTGCCTTTGCACTGCCACGGCACAGTCATAACTGTCCCAAGAAGGCAATCACATCTAACTGCTGCTGTTTTGATTTAATGAATGAGAAGGTAGCTATTGTTGCATCATTTTAGCTTTAAATCTTCACAACCTTTTTATTCAGGTTAGATAAATTCTACTTTTACCTGTATCAGTTACCTAACTGACGTGTCAGGTATCCACATTCAACTCTAAGCCATGTTACAGACGTCTTTTAGAGTCTTGGGCAGATTTCCTAATTGGAGTTTTTTTTCCTTTACCTGTAAAATGTGAACAGTAAGATTTTGCTACCAACCTTTGGCTACCTTGTTTATGTGGATTATAAATCATTCTGGACATGGATCATAAAAGATGCACATACTTCATAATGAAGTCCCTTAAGGTCTACTGTCCCTAAATGCTACCACTGTGAAACAGGAATATTACCACAGGTCTCATTTCTGATAAATTATCATTAGCATAAGTGAAACAGTGTCTTAAATTCATGTTTTTTCCAGTAACTGCTATTCTATGCATTGTATATCCAAGACAAGCTTTAGTGCATGCCTGTGGGCTAGTACGTTTCATTACTATACATTGCCAATACGTCTCTGAAGACAGGACTTTATACGTTAGTATTTTTATGATATCCAGGCGCATGACCAAATACGCACTGCCATCCGTGACTTAGCATTAAGCACGCAAACATAGTTTCAGTCATGAAGGAGCTAATTACGTCCCCCTTACAAAATCTACCTTGTGTTTATCCTATAGTAGACAAGTAATAATTTCTGAGATAAATGTTTTGGTACAACTGAGTGCTTCAGAGTTTTAGCCTGAGAAACAACAGCCGTGGGACAGAATTTATGGCTTTGGCTTGTTACAGTTTGTAACTACTCACATGGAGGTCAGATGGAATAGGCCAAACAATGAAATCCAAGTCCCCCATGTTTGAGGAGCACAGGACACAAGCAGCCTTACAGTTGTTACACTGGTGGGTAGCAATTAACATGGGCACTATTGCAGATTTAATTTGGGATTAGATTTTAATTAAGAAGAGGTCACTGGGTTACATTCCAGCCTGCATTACATATGCCTGTGTTGGACATATCTCAATCTACAGGGAGATGACCACCCTTTGGCTTCTCTTAATCTCTTGTATTTTCTTCAGAGCAACTTCTCCATACCACCCCATTTTTTTCCCCACATGAGAAACTGTCAGGTACACCTAGCTCCTTAGTTGAAGAAGTGTATGGTGCAAATTTTAAGCAAGGCCTATCTAAAAAACGTATTCTCCAAAACAAAAGGAGATGCAATAATTTAATGGACTTCTGACAATCATGTTTTATGTTTTGAGACCCTAAGCTGCCTTTTGTGATGGGAGAGATGCAAGAGAATCAATAAAAGGCTCTTTTCCTAGAGGCATTGTTCAGACCTTTGGTGGGCATAAAAATCACTTTAGCAGAGCTCTCTCAACAGAGCCATCATTAGTTTACTAACATCCAGTTCCTCAACTGGAACTGAGGAAAACTGTGGTACTTCTGCCAAGAACATGCAAGAGAAACTGGGCTAAAATTGTCCAAAACATCCATTCATCACATGGAGGCTGCTTATTCCACTCAACATATGGAAGATGGTCCTGTTAGTATTAATATTATTCCAACTGGCACATCATTTGAGACCCAACAGTAGAATTGCTTAAGTTTTCCTTTTGGTATGCTCATCAATGGGTGACAGATTACTGTTGTCTGCCTCCATCTTTAAAAGTGGAGGAGCAAAAATTAAATGAACATCTGACCACAGTGAATGTAGTCAGTACATTATTAATCCAAATTTTTAACTGTCAGCTTTAAGGGTGGTTACCAAGAACTGCAGAAATTTTCTATTTCCAGCTACTAATGCAAAAGGTTTAAAGAGGGAGAGAACTACAGAAAATTGTGTCATCTGGGTATTATAAGCGATGCAACCTTAAAATAATACCTACAGAGAAAACGCGTGAGACTAGCACATTAACCTGTCTTGCAAAATTACAAGCAGGAAGTCAGAGAGCAGACATGAAAAGTACCATTTGACCCATCCCACATTTCTATGATATATCCTCCAGCCCATAAAGTTGGCTTTCTGGGTGTATAACAAAATAACTTTAATCAGCAGAAGAACTCCTCTTAATGACATATATTTAATTCCTTACGATAATTCGTTATACTTATTTATTTTTTGCAGGTTAATTTTCATATGCCTAAGTAGATCTCTGTCCTCCTTTCTTGGATACAGATCACAGTAGCTCAGCCATGAGCTGGAGCTATCTTCCAGCTTTGATACTATAATTCACTCAGCTGTAAGAACCCTTACTCAGGAGTAATTAGTTGTGTTTATCCTGTAATACACATGTAATAATTTCAGAACTCTTTTCTCTTGCAACTGCTTAATTTATTTTTTTAATAAATGACTGGTTTTCATCTAGTTGCACAGTGAATATTTATTATTAATAATACAAATTAGAGTAGTAACAGAACAGTAAAGCAGACACTCCACTGTAACTGGACCTTCCAATGAACACTATCTAGCTCCCCTATCTGCACTTTTCAAAGTAGTTAGGATGAATCTTAGATCCACTGAAATTAACTTTTATTTAAATGTTAATTTAGGGCACTATACTAATCCATTTTACAATCCTTGTAAATCAAGACCAAAAAAACCCCAATTTGCATTGCTGAAATAAATGAAAGGATGAAAATACTTTCTGAAATACTGACATGACCTGCCCTAGGCTTAAAATGGCCAGAATATCAAAAGATTATTACCTTAGCATTTTGTTATCCTAAATTCAAAGAATCCACAATCACTTATTCTGAAACAGAACAAGCCGTTATTTTGCCACAGAGAAATATATTAAAAATACTAAATTTAATAATAAGAGTCGAGATGAAATATTTTACTCAATGTTCTCCACAGTAATTTTGACTCAGTCAAAGCAAATTAGAGCTGTCTCAAAAGCTTGTTTAAATGACAAATTCAAGTCACTTCAGATATGCCCACTCTAGTGCTTTCATTTGTTGATTCATACCCACCATTATCTTTTCCCCAAAATATTTTACAATAGCAGTTCATATCACTGAACTTTTCCTTAGGTGGAATATGTGCACAGCTGCTTTGTATGTTTTGGGCTATAACCAACAGGGAAGATAACGATTTGGGAAAATTAACAAGGTTACATCATCAGCTCTCTGCCCATGCTGCACAGACATATGAGATGCTCAGTCACGAGCCACTCAGCCGTTACAGCCCCATGTTGCCAGAGAAAGCCATCACTGATTTTGTTTTGCGTAACCTCTGGAGCTGTGAGCTGCAGCAGTTCCAGCTGTGATTGACAAGCAGCTCAGATATCCATGCAGGACGGGCAGGACAGAGCTGATGCACGCCACCACCTTCCTAACTCAAACTAATCCACCTCTTCTCAATCAAAGACTTGGGGTGAAAAATACCAGATTCTTCTTTTCGTTAACCCCATCTCTTGGTAGAGAAGAGGTATTTTTTTGATTCATTGTTGAGTTTGTTCTCTTTGCCATTGTGTAATTTTCAAATAGAAGCTAGAAAGCACATTTATCTAGTTGTCTATACACAAGACGGAAATATATTCCCAGCAGGAGCAGACCTCATGAATTTTTTTTTTTTTTTTTTTTTTTTTTAATAGTGATAGCATTCTAATTAACACTTGCTTTCACTTTGAAACTTGCAAACTCACTCTGAGCAAAGTTTGACTAACTGCCTCTGCCAAGGGGAAGCTCTAACTGCAATTCACTGTCTGTGAGAGACAAAAACAGTTGTGGTTCTTTGCTCATGCAACAGCTGGTTAGAAAGCCACTCCCTCTCCTTCAGGACTTGGACTTGAACTTTTGGTGACAAACTAGTGCTCTTTAGAGCAAGGATACCAGCTCCTATTGCCTGCAAGCCTTATATTCCCATTAGACCAGAAGATCAGTACTGGATTCAAGTTTGGAGAGAGGTGAAAACTTTTATACACATACACAAGTCACACTAATGCTCTCCTTGGATTTCAAGAGAGGGCTATGTCATCTGTATAAACATGAGCAATATAAATGAAAACAAAGAAAATCCCTTTCAGTTCTTCTCACTCAAAGGTTCATCTTCACCCACCTCTGACCCCCTTCTCAAGAAAATTGCAAGGAAACCAACGGATGTCACTACTCTCAGAGAAAGCTGAGGCAAATGCTCCCCAGGTAGTGTCCTTGACCTAACAAAACCACACAGCTTAGTGAAGACGCAGGCAGACAATTCAGCAGTGCAGATGCAGTTGCCATCTTAGCAGGACTTAGCAGTTCAGAGGTAGCACTTCTTGAATCAGTTTAAGCATCTCTGTTGGGCTGAGAGTTGGGTTAGCAAGTACAGATTCAGATTAGGTCTCTGCAGCTGTACTCTAAACTTGCCACCAGACCAAAGGAGGTCTCCAAATTGAGAGGAGAAATACTACCTTCCCTGCAAACTCAGAGTTTGAAATCTGATTTGGTTCTTAAAGAAAATTTTCTGGATTTTGTGCATCAAATCCAGATTGGAGAGGACAGAAATAGGATCAGACTAATGGTCATAGCAACACAGTGTTAGGAGGAGAAGAATCAGGGTGCACATACATTTCTGGTTGTAAAACCAGAAAGACCCAACCCCATATTTAATATCCACTGAAGACTGAAGAGATATTTCTGTCTATAAATATATACATACACACGCGTATGTATGTACATGCACACATCTGCTTACATGAACACACACATATCCTTTTTTTAAGTACATTAAAAAGTACAAACCGCACTAAATCGTGAATTAGTTATTTTAACAATTCATACACAATAGCAACGCAGAGATTTAGACTATCAAATTTTGAGAGTAATACTTGCTGTGTTAAAAAGTAGTTCTTGTAGTTTGAGAGCAAGTACTTTTGTGAGATGAATAAAATCAATCTGTGTTTGTTCCAAAGGAGCATTTACAGGTGGTCATTGTATTGTTGTTTAATACTGTTGGCTCAACGATCAGAAAAGCATTAAGGCAAACTCATGATCTTCGGTTTGTTTCAAGGTCTTCTAGGAAGCATTCATATAGCTTTTACAGGTCTGATTTACACTTGTAATCGTCTGTCTCTTGTGACGCTCCAAGACATTTGCAATTAGCTAAGTAGTCCTTGCTGACTGGAGAAAAGGACAGGGTCTTCATGGTTCAACAGTCCCAGGAAAGTCCTTCCCTTCCTAAGCCTCTCAGAGTCCCTCAGAAACTGCCTGCAGGGCTCTAGTCAAAGATTTTCTATTCAGGTTTTTTCAGCTTGAAACTATGCTAGTTTCTTCACTTCACAAAGAAAACATTTGTCTTCCACCCAACTGGTGCAACTAGATGCAAAGCAAAGCTCAAGTCTTGCAGTCTTTGCTGAGAGCATGGTGGCATTACTAACTCAAAATCCGACCTCCTTTCCCATTCCTGTTGCCCTGCACTGTAGCATTGAGGCAACCAAGGGGATGGCAGATACTGTTTGGATGGCTCACGTCATGATGCAGAGAGGGAATTAAAATAAATTTATCTATGTATGTTTTGTGGGGCTGCTCAGCCAGACCAGTTGAAAAACAATTCAACCAGACTCGCTGCAAACAGTTGTGCCTGAACAACCGAAGGCAGCAACATGGGTTGTAGGGACAAGAATGAGTGGGAGGAGGTTTGGACAAGCTGATAGTCATGCTGTAAGTGGCAGGTTGTCAAACCTCAGCCTCAGTGCAGACCTGTCCCAGCCAGCCAGAGCCAGAGTCTGGTCATCATGAGGCTTGGATTAGGATTCAATTTCATGGAATCGTAGAATAGTTTGGGTTGGAAGGCACCTTTGAAGGTCATCTAGTCCACCCCCCCATACCCCCATGCTTCCTTCCTTGGTAAGGGGATTTTGCTTCAAAATGGCAGCCAGGAACACATTGTGCTTTTGTTCCCACAACGTGTGGGGCCTCAGGCATAAAACGCTAATCTGAAAGATCCAAAATTTCATTATCTCCCTTAACACATGGCTAAAATTATGATAATATAGAACAGGGCACTTTAGGTCTCGCATATTTCTTAATAAGCCAACAAAAAGGATAGCAGTTAATGGAAGTTATTATACACAGGATAATTAAATCCATCTCCAAACACCATTCACTTCACCTGTCACTGTTATTTCTCTGTCCTTATTTTACCTAATAGCCTCCACCTGAGCACTTGTCAATGAAATGAGGACAGATTTGCATACTCAGCTACAAGAAAAATAAATAAGGTTGATTTTTTTTTAATCCTTTTTTTAATCCAGATAACTGGGCAGGCATATTCAGTAGATTTTTCTTTGCCATTGCCAAAAGCTGTTCATTTTGTCAGCAAGGCCAAGCCTACAGGTTGTCTGTCACAACTCTTTACATATTTAGGGGGCATCTCTAAACTAATTCACAACTTTTTACCAGTGTTAATTCCACAATCTTTTTATAAACTCCAACAACATTCAGAATGTTACAACAGGGAGGAAAAAAAGATGAAATACCAAAGAGTAAGGGATTTAATGAATGTCTCATAGGACCTACAGTAGATTCAGACAAGGGTCCAGATCATCAGTGCAGTGCTTTAATCACAAAAAGACTTTCTTCTGTGGGGTATTGTTCCTTTTTCTTGCTTAAGAGTGCTGTGGTCACAGGAAACAAAGGAGGAGCAAGGCCATTTCCCCCACGTTTGTGAGAGGTCAGTGCACTTGAGAACCTGCTGAGACACAGGTAACCCCTGCTGAGCATCCTCAGCTCAGTCTTGCTGAGAGATCATGAATTATGCAGTGTTTTCATGCCTGGCAGGAAGAGAGACAGTCTCAGAACAGATTTTTAAAGTTTGTCATGGTTGCCGAAGCGACCTGGATATCCTAGAGTTCGATTGAATGCAGAAGGAGGATCATAATGGTGTTTAGATAGATACCTTCATCTAGGAAGCAAACAACTGTGCACTCTATTTTCAGAGCAATTTCCCCTGCTGTTTCACCTGTCTTTCGTGGCAAAAGCTACAGAAGCTATCAGCGACATATAATGAAATCCTGTAGTAAAAAATACGTGTATGACAATGACCATTGTGGGGGAAAAACAGAAGATCACAGATACCACAGTGGTGGGTGCAACCTAAGAGAACCCTACTATTCCCAATGATAAAACTAGTTTCCTTTAACAGTGCAGAATCAGGCCTGCAGCACTGCTCTTCCATTACCAAGTCCACCTCCCAAAGCTGATTTTTACTTGATTTGATAGTTTATTCCTCTGCAGGGATTCCCACATCCTCAGAGAACATGAGTGATGGCTGGAAAATAAGTCAGATCTCCAATTTTAGTAAAAAGGATTCTTTTTTTCTTAAATAAGTGATAAAAACACATCCAGACAAGTGACATCAGTGTTCCAGGAAAGAATGGCAACGCTTTAAAACATTACTTCCAAAGGCTTCCCTTACCCCTAACTAAAGTGTTGACAGTCTGGTTAACATCTACCACTAATATTCAGGTCCTTTTCATAGCTTACAAAAAGGCTTCCAGATGCCCCTCCCCGCCCCGTACACTTATATCTAAATGCTTGTGTTTCCCTCAACAGCTGGTACAACAGGCTATATTTTATTTTTACCTTACAGAGAAGTCATTGTGCAAGATGACAAAATTTATATAGTTAGAGGAGATGCTCATGTTTTAACGATACTGAAAGATGCTTGAAAAAGAGCGTATTGCAGCCCTAGCGATTGTCAGACCACATCTCTCAGTCATAGCTCCAACTCTGCTAGAACAGACAGCAGCTAAAGTGGGAAATGCAGTATCTCAGAGTAAACTTATTTTCTACTTGAAAGAGGATGCTGAAGAATTCACTTACAATGCCTTTTAGTCTGTATATTGTAACAGAAATACTGATTTTTTTTTTTTTTTTTTTGCTTTTTTTGCTTTAAGGAAAGATTGAAATTCAGCTAGTGAATTCTCCACATGTTCCTCCTGGCATCTCAATGAAACACATGCTTTATTACCACTGTCCTTAATTCCAGCATTATAAGCTAATGGAGGCATAGCACTCTAGGATTGGCTCAAAGTGTTTAGAGAATGGTTCTGATTTTAGATCAAGTAACCTACATCCTCTTTGTTGTTATAAAGCTGAAAACAAACTAAATGTCTTTGAAGAGTCATGTCCACAGGACTGGAGGGGACCTCCTGAGACCATCTAGACAATCCTCTTTCCTTGCAACCGATCAGACATAGCTAGTTCCTAAAATGACGAAGGCTTCCTATGAAAAACATGTCAGTGCTTCTCTTCTTTTAGTATTAGAAGGATTTTTCTAACATTTACCCTGGAAGTTCTTTGCTGCAATTTGCATCCATGATTTATTGATAGCCTAAAATTGGGAGAACCTCCCATGTCTTTTTGCAACACCCTTTTTTTACTTGAGAGCGCAGGCTTCTCTTCTGAAAACTGAAGAACTCAAATTCCTTCAGTTTTCCTGAATAGGCCATTTTTTTTAGATCTCTGATTGTTGTCACTGCTTTCCTCTTGCTGGTTATTCATTTGATCCACATTTTTCTTGAAATGGAGCACCCAAAACTTGACACTACTCTGCTTCAAGCTTTACTGCTGCCTGAATGATTAAATAATTCTTTTGTACATGCCTTGCTAGATATGTTTTCCTTAATATACCCCAGGATATTCACATGTTTTCATACAATATGGTTGTCTTATGTTTCTCTTGTAAACCACTATACTCCCTGGCTTCTATTTTTTCACATGGAGCTGCTGGCTAGATGGGAATAACTGGCTGCCCAGCCGTAGCTCCCTATTCTTATCCTTGCTGAAGTGAAAAGGTGGGCTGCAATTCAGTTTTAATAATATGCCTTTCTTCCAACATACTGAGGGGTCCTTCCCTGTTCTGCCTTTTTTTTTTTTTCTTTCCCCTTTTTTGCATGCATGCAGCCACATATGGTCCCTTCCAACACCAATGCTATTACAAAGCACTGACCAGAACTGCGTGTAGAGCAGAGCCCTAGAGAACCCCACTCAGCTCATCCTATCCTTTTGAAAGTGTTCTGTGGATAAAACTTCAAAGTACATTATAGGAGTTTTATTCAGCCAGATCATGTTTCTCTTGCTTGCTTACGAACAAACAGGATGCAAGATTTTGCCTGACGCCCTATAGTCAAAATACAGGACTACATTGTTGCTTCTATCTGCAAGTTGTGGTACCTTGTTATAGAGGAAAATGAAATTAGTTCAAGACAGTTTGCTCTCGATAAAACCATATGGACCATTCTCTTCAGTAGATTACTAAAAAGGTGGTCCTGTTAAGCAAACCACACACCAATTCATAGGCAAAGGGGCTCTCTCTGTCATCCAGAGGGTCTTTACTTCCTGAGCCTGTCCTCCTTGCCCCTAACAAAGAATACCACCTCTCAACCAGGAATAAGTCTAACCTTTAACCTTAGACTTTAACCTTAGACTTAAAAAAAAAAAAAAAAAAAAAAAAAAAAGTGCGCCACCTAGTAAAATGGTATTTCCATGCGGACTGCACTCAGCTGACACTACTCTTACAGAATTCAGTGGAAATAGATGATAGTGGAATTACCCTATTTAGACTCATGGAGAAAAAATACGACTCAGGCAGTCCTGATCCAGTATAAAAGGTTTTGGGTTCCCCCCCACCATCTTAGTTAAATAGCACATCCACACACAATTCACCCACAAGAGAAACAAAACTATCTCAGTATCCTACAGTTATCAGCAGACCCAGTATTCCCACTGTTTTCAGTAAAAGTTGTTTTACTGGGTTAGAGAAGGTTACTGTGGAAATCATTAGGAAATATTCAATTTTTACTTTTATGCAAATGCTGAAACAGGGACACAATAAGCAGATGGGAGCAGGAGATATTAAAGAAATGCATGGAAATCACTAGGGAAACTAAGTACTCAGAGGAAAAGCTGAGCCAGAGATGCCATCATGCAGGGCTGAAGAGAAATCAGACTTCAGAGAGGAACTTGGAGAAGAACTGCAACTCTGGTAAAAACAAAGGTAATGCCAGAGAAATAGGTAGAGAAACTGCAATATTTAAAGGCATGAAAAGTTGAGGGAGATACTGTATGCCATGTTGAACATGAGTCAGCAGTGTGTCCTTTGAACAATGAAGTCTTGCAGCACACTGGTCAGTTAGTAAGAGCACAACCAGCAAGTTGATGTAGTTATTCTCCTCTACTCTGCATTTTTGAGGCAGAGACCTCGCCTAAGATTTCTTGAAGGGTAAACCAAACAGACCTCTTAGATGAAAGGTCGTTTCACAATAACTGTTGACTGTCATGGGTATAAAAAGACATGTTCAAAAACCAGGTTATCATTGTCAGTCAGAAGGAACCTGGGTGATGCAGCAGAGGCTCAGGAGGATGACGAATGCTGGCTACATGTCACACACAAGTAATCCCAATCAGACTACTTGGACACAGGTAGCTAGGAGTTCATGAATATGAAAGGAAATAGTCACCTTACCCAGAAATAAAAATAAACTTCCCCTTCTCTAGTCTCCCACAGGGTTTTCTTACAACACAATAGGTTTGTGTCCCTTTCCACACCCTCACCCAGAAGACAATAAATACTTAGAATGAAGGAAGTCAAGCATGCTATTGCAGGGGCTGTTACCACACAAAGAAATCATCAGTATTCAGAAAAAGCAGAAAAGGATTCACGCATATCTCCAGTTGTTGCAGGAATTAGTCACTGCCAGTTATTTGTCACTATAAAAAGGTTACAGAAATTACAGAATTTTCATATTCAAACTCCAGAACTGAGTGGAGCTACTACTCTTGGATTTAGTTACTATGATTATCAAATCTTTGCCTTCCATATCTTCAGAATGAGGTAATTTGGATTTTGCTAAATGATGGTGGCCACATCTGTTTAATTTTCATTGCATTACTAACACATTGACCCAGAAAAGGTCTAAACCGTTTCTTCACACTTGATTTTAGCACAAATCACCAAGATACTTGCAGGAGAGCACCTTTGGATCCACTTTAAAATCCTCTACTAAGCAAACTGCATTGAAAATGTTATAAAAGTCAAACCCATCCCTTCCCCTATAACTCATGGTTTCTATTAACACTTGGTAGATGTGTGGATAAACCCAACAAAAACAGCGCACATCGCCCTGTGACAAAAAGCATAGGGGAGAACCCCAGTAGCACATCTGGTTCTTGAATTTCTCTCCATACAGAAAAGAAAGCAGTCTCTCCTTTTACAAAGGAAGTTGACAGGGTCATGAGTTATCCTTTTCCCAATGAGAGGTACCATGCTTTTCAAAGTAAAACTAAAATAAAAATGTAAGTAGCTCACACTTGGCTAATGCTAACAGCTCCTGTGTGTAGTCAATTTGCCTGGAACTGTAGCATATCTTAAAATTGCAGCTTTTGGCTGTGCCATTTAGATGCAGCTCATAAGAAACAGACAGTAAGAGGAGCTGTGTCCTTTCATCACCTGATGGATCAGTGCATGGCATTGCAGAGAAGTTCAGTAGATCACATTGATCAGGAGTCAAATGGCATTACCTTGTCCACCTGTCAGCTTCCAGCATGACTTTTAGGCCTCAGGAAAGGAAAAATACTTTCCTGCCTAGCAGTGTTTCCTCTGCCTCCTAGCAAACATTAACTGTTGCATTTTGTAGCTGTCACAGTGCTATTTAATTCCATGTAGTTGCAACAATTTGTGTTGATGGAAAATCTGCTACCAGGAATCTGGCAAAAAGATGCTAGAAGAAGACAACAGTACATGCATACTGACAAGAGCAAACCAAAACCATCAGAATAAAGGCACGTGGAAACTTTTACAAAAATAAGTTGCCAGGTATTTTACGGTGTATACTACAGAAGCATCAACAGCCTTCAAAGAGCATATAAACTTGTGCTAGAATATTTATACCTAAAACTTAGTTTCCCTGAAGTTTGGCATGTATGGATCTCAATGTCTATAAAAACTGCCTTGAGCATCTGTGTTATCTTACTGGGGTGTAGTTCACCAAATCTGAGAAATCAGTAGAGTTTTCCTATAAAAGATGCAAGACCCAGACATAAACAGAATATATTGTTCCCTGAGGTATATGGCTGCTTTCGACTGAAAATCCATTAGCTTTTTAAAATAAAAATAATAAATAAAATATAAGCAGTCCAATCACCACAGCATCCCAGCTGGAATCACAGCAGTCTTTGTTCTGGCAGATTTTCACAGAAAACACTGGGTTTTGAGTTTGTGCAGGACTTGCTCCACACTGCCATCTAAGCGTATGAGAAACAGACTCTCCCATCAACGCATCACCACCTGCGGGGAAGGCAGGCTACAAAGAATCATAGGGGACACAACTCTCTTCTCATCCTCCCCCTACCAAATTGCCAAATTCTGTGATACTCCTTCCTGTGCCATGTTGCTTCACTGTTACCCCTTCTCCTAGCAAAGGGCAGATCACACAGCTACCCTCATATTTGGGGCACTAATAACCAGTGCTATTATCACAGCCATTCTCACAGATACAATTCTCATCAGCTATCTTAAATGGCTCCTGTTGCGCTCTAGACACATGCACCAAACAGATCATGGTTCCTGTGTTTGCATTACATCATATTAGTCCATTAATGGACTAGCACAAAGGAGCTAAAAAATGAACCCAGTGGCAAAATTGTGCCCGAGGAGCTCAGGAAGAGAACAGCGTGCACTGGCAGTTTTCAACAAAGCCCAGTGCAACTGAGGAGGCGCACGGAGATTAAAAGTCTCCTTAATCTCTAGTTGAAAGTGAAGTAGTGTTGAACTACAACAGTTAATTTGGGGTGTTCAATCCAAAGGATATTAGAAAAAGGATATTTGCTTAGCTTGTACAACACATGTCTTAACTTGTACACTTGCAGGGTTGGATACAGACAGCAACATTCATCCTTTGTGAAGTTCTCTCAGGATACAGAGGAACTCATAAATCTTAGTGCTTTCAATAAGAGTAAAAAAGAATCTGATTTTAATGAGGAGAAGCAGCGAGTTTCCTTCCTGAATGGAGGAGCTTAATTTGAGGCACATCGGTAACACTGTTCACAGGAAAATTTCAGTAACTGTGAGGATAGGTGCACTACCCAGTATTTCAGTTTGGATTTTTTTTGTTGTGTGTGGGTTTTTTGTTTGTTTGGGTTTTTTTTAAAAATCTTTTTCCTGGTGCTAAGTGGTTACAATCAATCCCACCTAGTGTCTGCAAAGGAAAGGGGGAAAAACATTTGATGCAAAACAGCAGAAAAACACTACCTGAGCTGTAACATCCTGCGGCACTGTATGTCAGAACTAATCCCGTGCCGCGGCACCCTCATGAGAAGCTTGGTCAGACAGAGCTGTTTGGGAAGCAGGAGAGACATGCAATCCTTATGCTGTTTGTTGGTAAATGAGATTAAAAGCTATAGAGTTACCACTCAGTACTAGAGAGATGCCAGGCATTGCCGTGGGGATAAATCTACATAACATTAGACTGCCAGCTCCTTGTGAAGGTAATAACCCCTTCCTTGGAGGCGTGGCCAAATTGTCATTAATGCTAGAGAAGCGGGGCCAAGAGTTGCAGTCATGGCAATACTCCCTACAATTCTTCTGGACGCACAGATAAAAATCACTTCTTCCACATCTTGCAGGTCAACATTCTCATCCCAATATCATTGACTGCTACAACATGAGCGGACCTATCAAAGGTAAGGAAAAGCAGTGTCCCTTGCCTGCTCTGTTCATTCTAGTGTCATTTCCTTGGTTTCATCCAGTGCAGATTCAACTTCTGGCTGTTCAGCTGAAGGTAGTTTTACTGCTAAAAGAGAACCACAGCATTCATTGCTCTCTGTGGTTTTCTGTGCATGCTTGCAAAGGGATAGCTTGAGATGCACTCCGCTACTTCCAAAAGTGAATGCTGCTCCTTCCACTGAACTGAAGAGGTCTGATTCTGACTCTATACCTGTATGATACCATGTATATAGGATCCAGTTTTCAAATAAAAGGGTTTTCGCCCTGGTAAGTATGCTGCAAATATTTCCATCAGCATTGTCTTTGCTTCTCTGTTGATATTCTGTGCATCCGTAGTCAACCTTTGTCTCCTTAGAAGGCTTTCAGGACTAAACCCATTGTACAGTCCTTCAGTAGCTCACATGCCTTCTAAATGCTGATTAATTCAACCCCCCTTACATTAAGAAAAAGAAAGTACTACAATTCTTTAATTGTAGGAAGGAAAGAGCATGTCTTTACAAATTAGAGAAATAAGGTTTTAAAATAAATGCAACGCATTTCTTTTGAATGGCCAGAAACACGTAAATGACAAAAAACTGTTCTCATTCCAGAAAAATGTAACTGACCAAAATGGATGGTTGTTTAAACCAGAACACATGCCAAGCAGCTTAGGCTCAGTGATGATACAAAAACCTCAGAGCTGACAGAAAACTGTCCAGATACAGTTTATTTAGGAGAATCAGACTCAGTCCAGGGCAAGGAAAAAGAAATTAATCAGCATGCTACGTAGAGAAAGTACCCAAATCTCTTCAGTCGCTGATTTTAATCAGTGAGTCTTGGGAAAACACTGAGTTTGTAGGGGAAGTAGATACACGGACTTAGCTGCAAGAAAAGCTTCTTCTAGGAACCTGACCAGCATGCACATACACACAGACAGGCCTTAAGAGCTGCTCCATCTGAGCATAGCTTCCCTCACTTGCATGGTTAATAGTGCAAGTCACCCATTCACATGGGGACTCCTGCCCAAACACTAACACTCAACGTTGTAGGTCCCCGTCAGAAAGCCAAGGACTACTGCCCTCTTCCAAAGCTGGGAATGCAAAGACAGCCATAGCTTTGCCAGTAGGTTGGGAAAGAGCAAAACACGCTTGGGAAAGGTCAGCAATTAATCAGAAAATCACGAGGTAAGATTTTTCTCCCCCAGAAAGTGCTGGCAACGGTCCTGAAGAACTACCAAGACAACCAATTCTCCCATTATATTTACTCTTTACTCACTGATTGTTGTCTTGAGTTAACAGAGTCCAATATTCAGATATGTTCTGCCTCAGTTTCCTAGAGAAACGCTAACTGAACAGGAAAGCTCTCATGTAACCCAGTTCAAAGTGACTAAAGCTTTCACAATTACAGGTTATGACTCTCAGCTGTGGCATCTTGCAGCCATCCAGACAACTGGTTTCTCCAAAACCAGAAAATGATGGGGGGAGGAAAGGGGAAATTTCTCTCACCTGAGTTTGAGCTATTGCAGCTTTATGCAAAGATATTGAAGATTCCACATTTTGTCTCCTTGATGCTTAAATTTGAAGAGAACATTGACTGAAGTATTACAAATGGCCAGGTAATTGCACATGAAGCCTGGCTCATGTGTTTGTTACCTCCGCCACATCCCTGAACCACTAATGGTTCCTCCTTTGCAGAGCTTTGCCTCTCTAAATCTTTTGAGATGATTGCATGCATTTGTTTCCCCTTTCAGCAAGTCTCCATAGCAGACTAGCTGCTGGCAACACCTGCCTCAGCCTCCTGAAAAGGCTGTAGAGCACTCCTCACCTGCTCTTCCAGAAGCTGGCCACATTCCTCGGGTGTAACTGAGTAGATCTGGCTACAGCTGGGTTTTATTACATTACTACAAATGAGCCAGCAGAGTCTCTCCTATGAACACGTAAAAGATGTCTTAAAATCAAAGCAGAATTTTGCTGCACTGTATTTGCAAAATTATGTTAATGTTTATACTAAATCCATGTCCAACCAAAAAAACAAAATCTAGAGATAGTCCTAAAATGTTTATTCAGGTACAGAAGGACTTAAAAAAAGAACTTGAAAGAAAAATGCAGAATGAAGCTCTTTGAGATTTGAGTCCCGAGTTTACACAATCAAACTAGAACTGGTGCAGGGAAAGCAGGGACAGACCAGGGGAAGATATTGCTGATAGGAGAGCATGACTCAGTGAGTGGTAATAAAGAAAGAAAATGTACTGAGCAGCTATTACGAAGATTCAGAGAAAGAAAAGGAAAATTACTGGAAAGCAAAGCAGTTATTCCTGTTAGGAAAAGTGCAAGTGAGAGTATTGCCCTAGAACTATAAATGAAGAACCAATGGAGAGGGGGGGCCAAGTACTTTCCTGGTAGATACCATTGATCTCAATGTAGACCACATATAATACAAATATCTCCAAGTGTTTTCTTGAATCTTTTACTTTCAGAATTAGTATTTTGTGGGAAACTAAGAGAGTGGGCTGTTCTTTTCTCTGCTCACTTCTTATTTAAATGAAGATGTATCCTTTGCGTGGAATTCTGCAACCGTGGTTGCCATTTCAGATTTCAGTTTAATTGCCTAAATATTAGAGGAAAAATAGCTGTGCCTCTTACGAAGAGTGTAAAATTAGTTCTCTGTGAATTATCTCAAATGCAGAATAAAAGTCAATGTAGTAGGTAAAAGGCTCTGCTCTGCTCTTAGAGTATCATTCTGTTTCATATAGAGATCTCATCCATAAGCTTGAAGAAACTTTGGTCCAATTTAAATCTTTAAGCCGTATTTGGATTCTGTATTAGTTCTCAGCAGACTGAGTAGTCAGAGACTTCTGCTGAGGAAGAGCAGTGTCTTCCAGAAACATAAACAGTTAATTTCTTCCCATGAAAGAGAAGTACGTAAGGTTGTAAATGAGATATTTGATCTTTTCTGTTTTAAAGATCCAAGTCCTTCAAAAAGCTGACTTGTTTAACTCTTGATTGTGTCTAACACCATCCCCCAAAATCCGAATCAGATATGTGCGTGTACTCACACACAATTCTGGAAGCTGTTGTGCAAACACATCACTGTTTTATACACATACTGTGGCACATCAATATTTTAGCTGGATTTCTGTTGTTTACCACCCATACTCAATATCAACGGTCTCATACTGGATATAGTAGACAAACGTTGCTTTTAAAATATAGTATGGGAGAAAATCCAGGAGTGTGATGTCACCAGCAGAGGGATGAGTCTGTTCTGTTCAGGGAGGGGCAGAACACCAGAAGTTAGACTTATTCATACAACAGAAGGAGCTTGGCTGTTCCCAGAGACGTGTTACACTTCATTCATTTGTACCTGTTCAGTGGTGAATTTGCAGTCAAGGTATGTGTTTCCGCTTCTCTTTAATATGAAAAGTTCTGATTATTTAAATTCAGTATGGTTTGCTGCTTCTTGGAAACCACTTCTTGAATTCTTAATATGTTTCTGGTTCAGTGACAAAAGAGCTGATGTTTTTAGTGTTCCAGGAACACAGAGGAGAAAAATAATTATTGCTAATGTGGTTTTGTAACTTGCCAGGTTTTGCAGAGCTGTAGCATTTACAGAAAAGTGCTTTATTTCAGAGTACCCAACCTGTCAAAGGCACAGGGTTTTTCACCTGCCACAGGCGCTATCCAGTGTATGGGCTACTGGAGGGTAAGGATTTCTTCTGTCCGATAGACATTTCATGTCTCAAATCACACCATGGGCCCCCGTTCTTTCATCTCACAAAAAAACCAGAAAGTGCAAGCAGCTAGCTTTGTTTTCAGCTGAGAAATTACCTACAAAATGGTAGGGAGAAACCAGAGGCAATTCTTTTCTGTACATACTGATCATTTTCTCTCTGTTTATTATTTTGATTGTAAACTTTGTGGGGCAGGAAGTGTGTATGTGTGTGTACCTTACACTGCTACCCTGTCTCATCTGCATTGATTGAATGGCAAAGACTAAACCTTTAAAGCTATTTCTTATGTTACAAAAAAGAAAAGTTTTGGATTACCTTTAAGCAACATTATCAATTTCTTTCTAACGTCTGTATCCAAATAAAAAATGCAGTAGGACCATGATTTATAAGATACTGATAAAAACAAAGAAAAGCTTAGACCTGGGGTTGTAATTAGGATCATATAACAAAAAGACTAGAGGCTGAAATATATGCTATACTTTTAGCTATTCATTTTCCATTACTCAGTATCCTAAGCAGCCATCTTAGCGTAATAATAACAAAATAATGATAAAAGCAAAAGAGTTCAAATAGTTTGTCATTAGAATCCTTGTTTTAATACCCTGCGTGTAATCTTACAGATGCTGTCTCCTAAGTTAAGAGTAATTTTTATCTTGAACAGCTGTACATATTTTCTTAAAGAAGCTAGAAGACCGCTAGGATAAAAACAATCTCTTTTTACAGCAGAGTCTCTAAGAGTGAAGTATCAGCATATTGAGTAATATCAGTCATATGATTTTTATCTTGTCTGCTGTTCTCTGAGAGTATGCGATCATTAAGAAAAAAATGAAGAGAAGCATCTTCATGCTTCAGGATCATTCAAAGACTTCCAAATATATTTGTCTTGTTTTCAACGTGAATAGTGAAAACACAAAAAGAAGGGATAAATGTACCCAAGTTAATAAAGACTTTGGAACAGCCAGAGCAGAGACACCTCAGGGCCCTCCACTGGGCCCTGTACATGCTAGGACAAGATTAACTGAGTTACTCAGAGTTACCTGAACATTTTGTACCAACAATCCAACAAAAAAACTGCCTTTTCTACTGAGTTAGAGCTTCCTGAAATAAGGATTTCATCATCGCACTGGAACACAGTTTTAAAAAATTCTTATAGCTATGTAATATTTGAAGTTTTTCCTCAGACAGAAAACAAGAGGAATTTGGGAGAATTTTAGCACATTCATTATGAAGACCCTAAAATTCGCTGCTTAAGAATAGTCAATGTTTGATAGTCTGTTTTTAATGGAAAGAAGGGGATAAAAAGCTCTTAGAAACCCAAATCCCACTGTTTTCAAAGTCACAGTAGGAAAAAAAAATCATATTGCAAGTCCAGGAAAACTCATCAGAGAATTTGCTTTCAAAACAAATTCCCTCCCAGTAACCAAGTCAACAGCAAAAGTACACCTCAACTCATTAGCAATGCTAATCAATATAAAGTTAAAAAACCCTGAGAATAAATGCCATTCAGCTAGAACCTCTGCTTTTCTTTAGAAGTTACACATAAGCCAGCCTTGTTCTATTGTCATGCATGTTTTTTTAAAACTCTCTCACAGTACTCCATACATTTGAGTTTCCCCTACCTTATCTAAATGTTTTTTTTCCTTCCTTCTTGCATTTAGCATATTTCAAATTTTCCACACATCGAGCTGAAAAGTTGTGCCTCTGCCTGGCTGATACCCAGCTGTGAACAAACATGGTACTTTAAAGTGGAGGCAAAAGCTTTCCTTAGCCAATCCTCTACAACCAGAGTAACTCTGGGTGAATGGGCAGCTACTAAAGAATCACACCCTACAGTACAGTCTTTGGGTGCTGGCTCACAAACCCTGCAGCTGGCAGGCAGATGGCTGAACCAGCTTCTCCCCTCAGCTGGGTGCTCCTCTCAGCAAGAACTCAGGGCCAGGGATGGAGGGAGGAGAGGGCATCCCTGCACCCTGACAGCCCTGAGGGAGGTAGGCACAACTGCAGTGGGAAAGCACAGAGGACGAGAGCACCGCAGCAACACTTTAAATTTGGACTCTGCAGGCTGCTGTCTTCACACAGGTGAAGTTGCACCTGCTAGCAACCACCACAGGGGTGATAATTCACTTCTTTAGAAGTAATGCTAGTGCACTGGGTCTGAGGGAGCCTGGTCATGGTCCAACACCCCACTAAGGAGTTAAATATTGGAGAACAGACACTAGCGGGACACAGACCAGAAAAACACAAGGAGCAAAGTAGCCTGCTGAAAGCATGCTATCTTCAGTCTGATGATAAGCAAGTCCAAAGCATTCAGACATTGCGGCAAAGCTGCTACATCAAACTTCAACAGAATGCTTCAGGACTCTTGACGTTCCCTGCAGGGGTGGATTTGACTTAGCTTTGCTTCTGTGCTATATTTACCTCCCCTCCATGTTAACTCCTCAACACAATTCAGCAAAGTTGGGCTGGTTTTTGTGATCTCTGCAAACAAATCTGATCATCCAGGTTTGCAGAGCATCCACTAGTGCCGAGCTTTGTACACTAAGGTATGCCAGTGTGGTGATAGTGCTGTAAACTAAGGCAGACTTCAGACTGTGGTTAATTTGCAGAGGATGGAGCTGTCAAAATGCAGAAATCCATTTCTCCCACTCACCACAAAAAGGAGAGTGAACTATGGCTAGAGGTCCAGGTCTTTCTGATATTAACAGGATTTATACATGCGTGCCCACAGGCAGAACTGGCCATAGCTGGTTTTCCTCCTGCAGTGTTCCTGCTTTGGCAGAAGGGAGTACGCTGCAGGCGTGCTCTTTGGGGCCTGCACCCCTGCCTCTCTGGAGGTGCTCTGTCCCTTTGCCACAGCTCTATGATTTCCTATTAGCTGTTTGACTGACTGAATGGATGCTGCTCTGAAGTGGTCATGGGGTACAAAAGACGGGCAGCAGGTTCACCTCCAGAAGGGTGATGTGAGCCCTCTGCCCACATGCGTGGAGCAAAGCAATAACCCAAGCCACTTTCCTGATGTGAAGGGTAAACTGCCTGCAGAGAGTGGTCAGGCCAGTAAACTGGAAGTGTTTCTTCAGGTCCCCTGAGCATTTTTGCAAAAAGCAACTGTGAAGCCTTCATGATTCAAAGGTAGGACCTGATCCTTAAACAAGTAAGTAGGAAGACAGAAATACTGCCGTATACGTCGCTAGGTTTTAGCTCAGGTCCCCATGCACCTCCCATCTCCTTCTCAAGCTATATTCTACACTCTGTGTATCATATTTGGTTTCTGCTTAGATTATAAGCTCCTTGAGGCAAAGCCTGTGTCTATGCTTGCGTGGCTTTTGCACACGGATTATCACCGAAGCCTCAGGCCATCAGTGTAGCACAGAGAGTATGGCAATATCTGCAGAGCTGTGCTCCAGGTCCTACCTGCTAGACTGGGGCAAACAGCACACCAAGCAACCAACCAGATGAAGGAACATAAAAGATGATACAATTAAGCACACAGCCTAGACCCTCAGCTGGATTGAATGCTCACAGCCATCTACATCAGCAGAGTAATGACAGTTTATAGCAGATGAGGTCTTACAGACCTGTTAGCAGAGATGAGTGATTTTCTCACTAGTAATCTGCTTACCAAACATGATAGGGTAGCCACATGCTTTTTCTGGCTTCTTTGTCCAGAGGGAAAGGCTTGTTTTCCTAGCTGTGAAATCAGGAGACAAGAAAGAAATCTATGCAGTGGGTGTTCCTTTAACTATCACAACAGGTAAACTTTGCTGTGGGACACAAAATACGCTCCAAGTCAAATTTTAGCCCTTGTAACTGTACAGCTTGAGCTCAAAGCTGAACTTCAGCCAATTAATCTAACAACCAGCCTAGTGTCGTCAGGTTATTTATTATAATGGTCTCATCTCAATCTGTGATATCTGAGCTCAAGGATGGATTTCTTATTTCTTTATTTCTTTAGACTGAGTCATCTAGATCAAACCCTCCAGACACTGTGTTTGTACTCTGGAGAGCCCTCCCACATGTTCCTCATGCAGGTTCCCGCTTTACCTGCTCCAGACCAGCTCACAGATGGCTGTTCTCCTTGGCATCACCCAGAAAGTTTTGCTGTTCCTGGTCCTTCCAGTGCTGGGTACTGGAAAAATGCAAACCACTTTCTCCCAGAGTAAAGAGCAAAACAGCAGACAAATGGTTTGTCACACTAAAGGTGACCAGGAAATGTTTGCTTTGTGGAAATTCTCTCTCCTCTCTCTCTATACATACACAGACATATATATAGACACACACGTATATACACCTATATAGACAAACACAGATATTTATTAGCATCTTGTCAGAGAAGTAAAATACATGTTCCTCTGCATAATCATGTTATCCACGCAGCCTTGTCCCACCCATTCCTAGGGGACAATCCCTCAAGGAGCCTCCACCCCTTCCTTGCTGGTTCCCACGTTTTTACTTGGTACAAAAACATCAACAAATATTTTCATCAGACATTTCTGATGTGTCCATCTATTAGAATCAAGACCATTGTGTTTGTTTATTTCTTTTCCTTCGCTTGGGCAAGGATCTTTTTTTTTTTTTATTCTAGTTAATGCCAAAATTTCCAAGTCATAAGGATATGGGACTATCCCTCATGGGCAAACAAACAATAAAAGCAGTTATTTTTTGTCTTCATTTTGTGTAGAGATTTACAGTAAGTAACAAAGTCAAGTAATGAAGAAGATGGACTAACCATTTACAAGAACAAGGGCACTGGTTTAAAACTTAAGAGCTTTCTAAATGGCTCTCATCTTTTTTTTCTTGGTGAGTTTGTTGTGGTTTAACCCCAGCCGGCAACTAAGCCCCACGCAGCCGCTCGCTCACGCGCCCCCAGTGGGATGGGGGAGACAATCGGAAGGGTAAAAGTGGGAAAACTCATGGGTTGAGACAAAGACAGCTTAATAGGCAAAGCAAAAGCCGCACACACAAGCAAAGCAAAACAAGGACTTCATTCACTATTCCCATCAGCAGGCAGGTGTTCAGCCATCTCCAGGAAAGCAGGGCTCCATCACGTGTAACAGTTACTTGGGAAGAGAAACGCCATTGCTCCGAACGTCCCCCCTTCCTTCTTCTTCCCCCAGCTTTATATGCTGAGCATGATGTCATATGGTATGGAATATCCCTTTGGTCAGTTGGGGTCAGCTGTCCCGGCTGTGTCCCCTCACAACACCTTGTGCCCCCCCAAGCCTGCTCGCTGGTGGGGTGGGGTGAGAGGCAGAAAAGGCCTTGACCCTGTGTCAGCACTGCTCAGCAATAGCTAAAACATCCCTGTGTTATCAACACTGTTTTCAGCACAAATCCAAAACAGAGCCCCATGGTAGCTACTGTGAAGAAAATTAACTCTATCCCAGCCAAAACGAGCACAGAGTTGCAAGTTTGTTTTCAAAGCAATACTATTCCAACGTGGCTAAAGTAGTCATAATGAATCAGACACGAATGCAATTCATGAATGGCTGGGAAACTGTTCATAGAAGATTTTAATTTGTACCATAAGTATTTTTTTTAAAAACAGCATGTACAAGCATGTTGCACAAGCTAACTGTATGCTCTCAGCTTCTACTTACATCATTCCACTGAGAAAATTTTTTTCGTTAAAAGAGTCACCTTACAGCCAAGAAATTCCAGTCAGCTGGCTCAGCCACAGGGACATTTCCCAGAAGCAGAAGGAAGGATAAGTAACAAAGTGGAGTCAGTTTTGTGTAGGTGTTTCCTGCAATGTTATGGAAACGTTAGTCTTTTTTGGAAATATAAGATGACAGCAATTTGTTTTCTGCCACAATAGATGTAGTGTACAAATTGGCATTCGAATCATGATTACAGCTCGTAACTGTACAGCATGAGATGTCTGGAAGTTCATTCTGCTACACTTTGTATTATGTATCACTATAGACAGGTTTACTGTGTAAGTAGTTTCCCCTGCACATTTGTGTCATTTTTTTAAAAAAAGATTAAATGGAACATATTAATAAGGTTTGACTTAGGATAAATGAATTCTGATCAAATAAGTTTAAAAAATTGAAGAAAGATTTGACTTTAAATACCAGAATCAAACAATTTCAAATTTGGTACTGTTTTGAAGCTAAGTAAAATAAGAATCCAAACTGTGTAAACTATCTAGGTTTTATAAGATTTTAAATGAAAATCCCAGATAAAACTCTCATAACTTTGGTATATACCTGACTCGGGCAGGAATCCTTATTCATTATTTGTTTTGGAACCCTTTTCCCTCTTGGGAAATTAAATCCCTCTTTTTTCCTTCTTTCCTTCCTTCCATCCTTCCTTCCCAGCAGCAGCATTTCTCCTCTGTTTGTTTTCCTTAGCAGCGTTATGTTCTTTTCCAGAACTCTCATCCGCTCATTTCCTCCTCGCTTGTCCTGCCCTGACATCCTGCCACGAGCCTTTTCTGCCTGCTGCAGAAAACTGTCGCGTGCAATACGACATAGTGCTTTATGGTCTACAGCGGTTGCAAAAGTGATGGTACACAAGTTCAAAGGTGACATGATTAACTTAAATTAGAACATTTTTCAAAATTAGCAAAGCTGGTCAGACAAAATTTCTGTTTCACAGAAAAACTGGGAAGGGCAGAAAGAAGTGAAATTCCCATCTGAAATTAAAGAATCTTGACATTTTTCATGAAAGCAAGAAACCAAAACACAGAACACATTCACACGCACAGGAGAAATCTGCTTGGGAATAGGTAGCACAGATTAGGGATTTTGAACGAGGCATCCTCCTTCTTAAGCAAGTGCCTGGGGGATAAACTGTAGTGAGTTGGGCTCTTTCATTCTCTTGTTTTTGGAGCTGCTCCACTTTGTAAAGGTAATAAACTGTTTAGTTAGAGCAAGAGTGAATCTGGGTCTCCTGCTAAGCTGTTAGCAGTCAGGATGTCTCCTCCTTTGTTCAAGATCAGAAATGACATCTTTAAAATATTTTCTGTTAAATTCCCCAAACCTTTTGTGAAAAATCTTTCTTTTAAAATCAGTTTCTCCAGAAACTTTCTGTTTTGATAGCCATTTTAATAGAAAAAGAAAATTCCCCTCCTCCAACATTTAGTAAAATGTCTCCTATGTAGCTCTAGTAATACCTGAGTGTGAGGTATGAGCAAGCATGATCCATTAACTGTTACCCCTGTGCAGACAGGAAAAGGTCTCCGACTTTGCGTCAGGATGCAGAGCCACCCCGTGACAACGCAACACCATGCGACTGCTCAGTCTTTGAAGGATCTTTGGGGTTTGTTAGCTTTGGGTACAATAGTTCTTTGAAGGAGCTGTGGCATATACTAAGGGAACCTGCCTCTCTAAATTCTGACCATGTTTTTTTTGTCGGCTCTGACATTCTGGAAAGAACATACAGACATATCTTCTTGGTGAACACCAGTGCTCAAAGCCCATGTATAGAGAGTGAAAAACAAATTGTCTGCACCAGATTCCAGCGAGGCTCTGACATCTCCTGTTGCTAACAGAGGGATGACAATAAATTATCACACAGTTTCATTTCAGAACATTGGCAAAGCATGAAAAGGCAGAAATAAAATCATAATCCAAACACTGATGGTTGTAAATCAGTGTTGTAAATCACACCACTTCTCAGCTGGAGAAGCATCCTGAACCTTCCAGACCTCTCAGTGTTGAAAGCCACATGCACGTTTATACAACTTAGCTAATCACCAAATCCCTATCAGCATGTATTTGAATACTTAGTTTTTCCAATAGAAATATGGTGTATTCCCACTTAAGAATTGTTGTTAGAGTTCCCCTGGGTTTTCAGCAGAAAAACAGACTACATTTGGATGTATATCCAATTTTATCTGCTGTGACTATTGAGGTAATTGCAATACAGTCTGAAGTTCACTATAGTTACTCACACACCCCCACCATTTCCCATATGTACATCCGGTTTTGAGCTTTCCTCTGCAGTATACAGGCTGTGGTGATTTTTAACCATGATATCTGAAAACTGACCTCTTTCCAATTGCAAATGCTTCATGTACTGGCTAAGTCAGGAGCAGAGATATGACAATAATATGAAATGACTGTCCAAGCTGCTCAAGCAACAGCATAGCAGGACATGTTTGACCTAGGAAGAGCAAGGCAAAATGGCTTTCTGAAGTTTATCATTTAAGAAGTGAAGCACATTCCAGTCTAGACTTCTCCTTGAGAAGGGAACTCACTAGTGCTTGCACCACTGCACTCTGCTTTTAGGAGTTCTTAAAAGAGTATGAAATTTTAAAAAACAAAATAAAACAAACAACCCTCCACCGATTCTTTTCGTAAAGACAACCTACAATGAGTATCATGTCATGCTTGTATTGCCTTCCATGACACAAATCAGTGATGCTGGGGATCATTCACTGGGATAGTCCGTGAGAAAACCCAGGCTTTTTAGGAAGTTGAAATTTGAGTTTATAGTTTAATTTAGTTTTTGAGATAGGTCTACAGCTGTTGACAGAGGTTCTAAATTAAACTGAGACCGTCTTAAGAAGCCCATATGGTAGAGGTGCTAACTTGAACAACGTGGATAAATATCATGTCCTCTGAGTTCTACCTGCTTCATACTAAAGCTGTAATTTCAATTGAACATTATATATTTAATATAATATATATAGCCTATTCTGCTGTCAGAGCACAACATGTTTTTCAAAAACTGCACCATTACTCAGTGAAGCCATCCGTATATCCCTCTGGTGGAAGGCATTAAGAGAACACAAGGCATTGTTACTAATTTATAGAGAGGACAAACTGCCTGCGATGCCCTCTGCACTAAGGACTCCTCTGCTTGCACGGAGCCATCAGCGTGTTGCTCAGCAATAGAAAAAGCGGTAGTGACTGAAACATTTCCAGCTGCTGGTGGGGATGACTATTTGTAGTTGCAAATATGTTTTGCAGACATAATATGACATTTTAGAACATCTTCTATGGTTTTGCAAAATACCACAGAGACTTAATCAACTCCAGAGTAAAATAATCAGTTACCTGTATGATAAGAAATGAGGAAAGCAGCAGCTGTCAAAGAAATAGCTATTAGACTTTGGGAAAGCAACCAGTCAGCCAGACATACTATGAACTTCCAATCTTTGCTATCGCAGACAGTTGGGCTTTTCTCAAAGGCCAAACTTGTAAAAGCCAGTGGTGAAAACGTGCAGGAAATGCTGCATTATTGCAAATACCCTTGACAACAGTGTAAATGATAGCGATTGGAGGCACTGGAGGTGGCAAATCTCTGCTTTTTTTCTAATGGCTGGTACAGTGTTCTCAAGGTGCTGGAAGAAAAGTGCATTCAGGGCACAGAGCCAGTTCATCTGAAAGGTAAATCTCTCCATTAAGCATTTAATGCACAAAGGGAGCAATATTGGCAAATACTATTTGGCCATTAGACCTTCACATTTTGCCTAGTCATGAGAACTTAGAGCTGCTACCCAGGGAAGAGAGCAGTATTTCAATTGCTAAGAGAAAGGAGTGGCTAAACTGAGCTGAAGAGGTCTGGTAGGAGTAACACAACAAACAGCAAAGCTTTAGAGGCCATCCACATGCATATCAGTGAGGGAGTCTTAAGTGGAGTTTTGTGCACTGCTGAACAGCTCTTCTGTGCCTCCACTACCGCAAGGAGAATAAAGGAGCATCAGTTACTACATCTTCTCGGGGAACAGAAGTGCTTCAGGACTTACAGTTTTTTCCTCTTATTATTCCACCTCTGTTGCTCTATTAATATTGTCCAGTGCTTTCTGCAGGATATTCCCATTGTTCTCTGTAATGAAGATATCAACCAATTTATGTCATTGGCATGCTTCATCAGTGCTCGCCTATCTTTCATACTGAGATCAACCCTGTAATTATTTAATTAGTCGAACCCCAAGACCAGTTCTGAGAACCTACCCTAGAAACAGGTTGACAGTTCCTCCAGCCCACCTCTCAAAAACTGTCGTGGGCCAGTTGAAAATTCACATATTTCTTTTCCAGCTTAGCTGTTTTTAGCATGGTACTTGCAGTAGTTCTGATCTATCTGGGTTTCAGGAAAGGTTGTTTTCAAAAGCAGGAAATTCTTAGTTTAACAAAGAAATATAATCTAGCTGCACAAGCTACTCCTGATAAAATCACCAACATATTATTTCTTTATCACTGGATACAGGTTACCTTAGCTATTCACTAGGCTCAAGGTATTGTCTGCCACTTGGTAGACACATTGTGCTGTTTGATACCATCAGACCTGCCATTTCACATGACATTAGACTCCTGCAATGGATATTAAATGGGTCTCACAACATTAGTGTCTTAGGGTCTTTGAATTTTGCAGTGGTGATGGAGTACAGCAATCCCTTGTCATACAACAGAGAATTCCTATGGTGCCTGCAGTGCCTAGGGGAGGGGATACAACCTCCTTTCACCCTACTCCAACCTGGTAAATCTACGTGTCACATCATAAACCTCAGGAAGCTCATAGTCTCTCATTTGTCCTTGTACTTCAGTTAAACCGTGCAAGTTGTGATTGTTCAGCTCTGTAGACAGACACCATGAGTGCTGCAGGAGGGCTAAGGGAGATGCAAGCTTTCAGACCTGGGACAAGGCTTAGGCTTTCCCAGCAGTCACTGCCACCCGACAGGGAGCCCTGTGTGGTTCCTGGTGCCAAAGCATGTTACTTTCACTCCAAGCAGTGCTTTTGCTCCTTCGCTCCCTGTACAAATGTGCGGTTAGGCTCACTCCCATCCGTCACTCTTTGCAAGACAGTGCAACGCGGGAGATATTATCAAGCTAGGCAGTGACCCAGCTAGGCACAGGAATAAATTATGTTAATAGACAATCATTTTCTCAACAACAGATCCAATGTTGAGTGCAAATTCTACAAAGATGAAAAAATGTGAGCCAAACATTGACTGCCTGTGTTGGCAGGAGGACTTTCAGCTAATGATAGAAACCAGTGAGCTTTGTGAGACTAAGTAAAAAAGACCAAGCTTTGGGTTTATTTCACCCATGCTACAAACCAAGTGTATTGTCCTCCTTTACTTATTTCTACCTAGCAATAATCAGAGCCCCAGACAGCACTGTCTCCATCAGGCACATTTCCCTTCCTCTCCAGCTGTGTGACTTGTAAATTTGCAAGGGCTCCTGACCTACATCTGCCATCTTCATCTCTCCATTTTCTTCAGCATCTCCTCTGTCGGTGCCTTTGAGAAAGGGAGACAGTCATCCTGAAAGCTGGGCTGAGTGGGAATCTTAAACCAGCATATTCAGGGATGTATCCTATTATTTGAAATGTCTGCCTAGTAGCAGCATTCCTACTTATGTTATTGATGTAAGCTAGTGCTTGCCCTCAAAGGCACCAAAGAACTTGAGAAAAGGAGGGGAAAAGCTTGATGCCATTTGCAAAGTTTGACCCTCTACCCCTTACCTTACCAAGAATGAAATACAAAACATCATTTTGGACCAAATATGAAGATCAAGTAAACAAAACCCAAAAGAACAGAAGTCAGACATGGCAGCAGATGGACCCTAAGCTCAACGATACATTTGGAGCTTTCTGAAAGCAAGTGCGGTCAACAAAGCCCAAGATACCGGTGTGCAAAAATAGGCTCACCCAATATCATTTACATGGGAAAACGCAAGAGCACTGATAAGACACAGTGTCAGAAGTGTGATAAACACACATGTATAGGCATGATAGGGCTCACCCTATCTCTGAAAGAGCAGACATAGTCTGTGAGTCTCCTAGCCCAAGCCTGAACCCTAGACATGTGCTGAGTCTTGGACCATGATGACCAGACATGGTTCCCATGAAAAAGTTCTCAAGGAAGAACTCATTTGGGTGACTGTTCTTCACTTCTGCAGTGCTTCTGCAGTCCCACTCCTACTGCAGCTCCTAGGTTTTTCTCTCTCCTGACCTAACCCTAACCTAAATGCTAGTTGTTGGCTGAGCTGTGGACAATGAACACTCATGGTTAACCTTACCTGTTCTCATATGGGGAATGCCAAAAAGAACAGAACAAAACACCCTGCCAGCCTTGCAGAGTGAGTTTGTGGTCAGTTTTCTTCTGTTTGAATATTTTCGTTCTCCGTTGTCAAAATGTTTTAAGCAAACACACTACAGTACACACAGAAAAAGTCTAGATTCAGCTGTGACTTGAGTGCATTGTGTGAGAGTAACGTGCCTTGCTGTAAGAGAATCAGAAAGTTATCATCTTGGTTCAGGGAGACACAAAGCTACTCAAGACTCCTGACACCAGGTTCTGGAGCAGAGTTGCATTAAGTCTAAAGGGGCAGGAGTCGGGGGGTCCATGAAAATTAAGCTCCTGGAGAATTAAAGAAGATTAAAGAGACTTGAGAACAGCAGCAAGTAATTCAGTATTCACAAGGAGAGAGAGAAAGAGTTCAGGGATTGACATTATAAACCCTGCAATTGATGATATTTTCCAAAGATGGAAGAATCAGACCCATGTCCCTGCTTCAACAATTAAGTATTTATACCCATTTGAAATAGTGTCATAAAAAGAAATAGTCTCAATCAACATTATTTAGTAAGGTTGTGGCCTCTTAGTATACAGGCATGTGGATCACTTGAGCTCCAGATTTTGTTTCAAGTTAAACAGAATGGAGACTTGGAAATAGGTCTCTCATCTACCCAATGACTACAAAGAGAGGAACAAATTGGCTTATGCTTGATTAACAGATTTAAGAGCATCACATACTTCATTCATTTGTAGACATATACCATGTTGAGAAAGCTAGGGATGGAGGAAAAAATAACTCACTAAATCAGAACAGCTTAAACTTTCTCAGAGGTGTTTGAACAGCAGAAATTGAAGTGTGTGCTGGGGGGGGAGGAGAAAGACAGTGATCATCTCTGTTTTCAGAGTAGTTTGATAGTTTTTGAATTCATCTTGTTTCTCTGCTTCTGAACTACAATGGTAAAAGTTGCTGAACAAGTACAGCAAGTTCTACTGTGTTTACCAATCCATCATGTACAAAAGGGAAGGGGAAAGCTGCACAGTGTTAACATAATAGAAAACTCCAGGAAAACAAAACATTAAACCAGTTATTCAGGTCTAAATTTAACTTAGGGCATTGTTGCTGTGAGCACATGACTATGTACTGGTCTTGTATGTATCAAATTTTCAATTCTTGATGGCCTCACACTTACAGACCTCATTTACTTTTATTGCCAAACACTTTCAAGTATTAGCAGGTTTATTGTGAAAAAAACAGCTGAGGTATTTACCCGTGTATTTCATTCCTTTGTCAAAACAACCCTAGAACAGTATTCAAGGGATTTGGCATTTTCTATTTATTTGCTTATACCCTTCCCTTTTTAATTTAATGAAGCTTTGATGCAGCCTTTCTCTGCAGGAGGAATGTTCTCACCCAGTGTATCTCCAAGCATCCCATTTTCTGGGATACTTTCTGAAATCCAGGATCTATTAAAGTTTTCCATGCAAGAGGAATTACACAGCTCCAAAGAACAGCTAAGTGAACTAACACGTGCAACAAAACTGCAACTAAATCTTTACAGCACTTTGTTTTACTAAGTGCCCAATAAGTGTGCCCAAGCTCACCATCTAGCCCTTGTGCTCACCACTGACTGGGAGTAAATAGCCTCATAACAGCTCATCTGATAAATTTTCACAGGAAAAAAGATTTCTGAAAGACTGAATCCACTCACATTTATAAATTACACTCAGTAAAATTACTGCTAATGAACAATACAATAATCATGGCATTTATCAATATTACAATAGGAATGATAGACAATCAGAGCTGTATGGCATTACACTTCTGACTAAATGTGCATTTTCCCTCCTCCATGCTTCAGAGAAGGAAGAGGGAATATTTCTACAAGGAAAGTGGTTAATTTAAAAAGTTATTTCTTGCTGAACATTTCTAGCTTATGTTGCCTTTGAGATAGTTATGAAAGGCTAAAATACGGATGGGTTTTAAGTCAACTTTGAGGAATACAGAGTTCTCAGGAATTAGGAAGGTGTTGTGAACATGCAAATTATTAAAAGGTCAGAAAGTCAGCAAAAATTAGTATAGAGAGGCCGTTTTGTTTTTCCCCCCTTTTATTTTACCCATAGATAATTCCTTTTGTCAGAAGAAACACAGAAGAGTAAAAAACAAAAACCTTTTCCCGTAGCTCATCTGCCTTAGCTGTTGCCAAGGTAGCACAGAGCTTTACTCAGCATTCCTACTCTCCCAAAAGACAAGAAGCAGGAATTTTCCTTAAAAACAGCACTAAGCCAAGGTCCAATACATTAAGCACTACTTCAGACTCTTGTTCATTTCAGTTATGGACCCAAGCCTCCTTTATTCTATTTTTCAAATACTTAAAAATCAGAAACTTATATTTTAACCATTTCTTCTGGAAGAAATCAGCAGCTTCTCTTTTTGAGCCCTTAAAACCTGGGCTATTTTAACAGACTAATTCCCAGGATTTTTCCTTATCTTCCTTTGCTATAATTCCATATTTCATTTTACAGCTATAATGCTCTATTTTATAGTCTCTATAATGCTCTATTAAGCCCAAAGATTTGCTAGTTTCACAGTGGCGTTATGCCACCCCTGCCCCCCCCCCAGTCTTAGTGCTACATCAAGGGGCAAAGTTGCCCCTGCAGTGTCTGGGGGTGCTCCAGGTGCTTGGCTCCAGAAGACCACGCCTCTCGCAGGTCCTGTGTCATATACCAACCCCATGCAGACATCCCAGACACCCTGCATTTTCCAGAACGCCCTTATTCAAGTACCTGAATTGCCTCCCAAATACCTGGCTGCTTCTCTCCCTCAAAATCACAGAATTTTTTAATCTCCTCTATACACACTGAATACAATGACTCAGGATTTCCATTGAAAAGAGAGGCAAAACTCCCCATTGTTCTGCCAGACCAAGTTGTAGATTTCTGTATTAATTTCCTGTGCATCCCTCCTGCTCCACTGACTTAATGTCCCTGCTTAAGTCTTCCAGATGTCTCTCTCTTTCTCTCTCGGGGCTTTTCTTTCTTTTCTAGCCACCTAAAGAGATAACTGAAGCAACATAAAGATTAGAAAGGTAAATGGAACAGTACATACATGTTGAAACATGGCTCCAACAGCCCAGTGCGTCAGCACAGATGCAGAAGACTAACTCGGCACGTTTCCGTCGCCTGTGTTGGCCTCTCAACACCTGGCTGCACAGGCTCTGCTCTCCTGGCACTCACGCTACCTTCTTCTTTCCGCTGAAAACCCCAGATAATACGAAACAACTTTTCTCCAGTTCCTTCTGTGATTTGGAAGAGCCAATTTTGTGTCCAAATATTTGAAAAAAAAAATTACTTTAGCAAAAGCCAGTTCCCACACTTTCAACAAAATGTCCATCGCTTCCTAAGGAAACTCGGTGAGCGAGGGCACCTTGGGTGAGCTAGGAAACTCTAGCAAGCTAGGGCACTCTCTGCTGAAATTCAGTTTTTCTTTGTTGGCCTTAATCCAACTGGAAGTTTCAGTTATTAGCACAAGAAGCACAAATTAAGGAATTTGGGATAATCCAGGTTGGAAGGGACCTCAAGAAGGTCTCTAGTCCAACCTCTTGCTCAAAGCTGGGTCAGCTGTGCAATCAGACCATGCCAGTCCAGGCTTTATCCAGCTGGGTCTTTAAAACTTCTGAGGTTGTCAAGGTTGATATTGAATGATTTAGTGGCTGGAGAAACTTAAAGATCCTGTTGTTTTGATCCTGGAATAGCCTCTAATGTTAAAAATAATTATTTCTCAGCTCAGATTAACCGCAACCCCCTTTCCCCATCCCCCTGTGCCACTGCAGGGGGAGGAGGTAGAGAAATCAGGAGTGAAGTTGAGCATGGGAAGAAGTTAGAGATGAGGGGAAGGTGTTTTAAGATTTAGTTTTTCTCATTACTCTGCTCTGATTCTTAATAAATTGAATTCATTTCCCCAAGTTGAGTCTGTTTTGCCCGTGACAGTAATTGGTGAGTTATCTCCCTCTGTCCTTACCTCCACCCACAAGCCTTTTGTTGTATTTTTCTCTCCCCTGTCCAGCTGAGGAGGGGGAGTGATAGAGCGACTTTGGTGGGCATCTGGCATCCAGCCAGGGTCAACCCACCACATTCACTAAGGATTTTGGAGACATAGAGGAAGTGTCTGAAACATTCCTAAAATGTTCTGCTTTTACCGACCTCATGACTTTAATTTTTAATTTCCAATCTTTGTATAATGAATCTCTAATGGGCTTTAGCACATTTGAGGTTGTAGATCAGTGGACACTTTTTGTGGCAATGCTAGCTTAAATATTTTGTGTTCTTCATTCACCTTTCACTGTCCCTTTGCACCCTGCGGCTGCCCTCACAGTTATACTCTTCATTTTCATGAGGCTCCATGTTGAACCAGATTGAGCAACTTGACTGGGACAAAAATAACCTTGCAAGAGAAAAGGTTATTTTAATGCAAATCAACTCCTTAATTTGTCAGAAAATTAAGGCAATAAAGAAAAGATATGGAGTTATTACCTCTCAAAAGTCGAATTTTTAGTTACCCTTTGGCATGTAAACTTGAAGCACACCATGGAATGACGGCCATTGCTCTGCAGTTATCATTAAGGGCATTTATATCAATTATGTTAGGAAAAATGGAAAAAAAAGTGGTTCTGTTAAAGTAATTATTTCAATAGCTCTGACCTTTTTTCCCCCTGCTTTGCTTAGCTCACAGCTCTTGTTCCTTAAAGAGCTTTTTGTCCCACTTCATCATATCCCGCTTCTTTTCTTTCAAGAACATCCATAGGTCCCAGCATGTACAGCTGGGTTGTACAACGTTCCAAGGTTGACCACACCCTGGACTCTGCGTGTTATCCTTGGCTTGCAGATAACCTCACGCTTGTCTTCTGGCACACTGTCCCCACTACAGTACATACAGGTCAGTCCTTGATCAGCAGGACATCCCACCAGGTTACCAGACAACACCAAGGAGCATTAGTGACTGTGCCCAGCCCTCGGAGTTCTCAGGTCATGGCACTGGTGATCACCACCTTTTTGGGGTCCCTCTCCCCTTGCCTGTAAACACAATCCAACAGCCCAGCAACTACAGTTGATTAACCTCTTCTTCCCAGTCCCTCTGCAAGGGTTCTTCATTTGCAGCATTGGCAGGATCCAGCCATTGCTCAACGTATCTCTGCATCAGCCAACATCAAAGCCTTGGTCAGGGCAGTGTCTGCAAGAGGCACGGGTCTGGCTGCCACCAGCACAGAGCAGGTCATGGCTGCCTCCCACAAAGGGTGCCCTGCAGCCCTCCACTATCAAAACCTTGCCATTTGTGCCCAATGCTATTAGCAAAAAATATTCTGGAACAACATGAGACAATGACTGACAAGGTTTTTAGTGACTGTAAGGAGGAGGTAATTAATAGTAGGAAGTGAACTCCAGCCCCCACAGGAGTTCCTCATGGTCAGTAATGATAGATTGCTTCAGCTGAGCAGTGTTTCAATCAAAACTGTCAAATAAAATCTTTTTGAGGGTCCCAGCTGAGACATTAGGCCTGTCTTGCATTGCACAAGAAGCATTTGTAGAGAGTGTGTGGTCACATTTATTTGCACTGAATTGTGATAAGCTAATGGAAAATAGACATCACTCCCTTTTCTAAATGTGGCTGTGTAAATCATAATTTATTCAGTCAACACATACTTTAAATGAGTTTCCTGTGCTATAAGAATAGCACCGAGCCCATCATTTAAATAGGGTTTGTAAATTGATCATTAGCACATTTTACCTTGTTCTCTCCCACATTTCTACCAATGCTTTATGGAAGGGCTTGAGCTACGGACCAAGGAGGCAGATCATCAGAAGCCCCATGTCATGGACTTGGTCACATCCTAACTAGCCCCTGCACACTGTTCCTGGATCACAGTAACGTGATATAAGTAATTTATTTTAAAGTATTCTAGGGCTTTCCCTTCTTAAAAAAAAAAATCTAAAAGAGATTAATTGTAGGAAAAACATGATAAATCAGTAGGCAGTTTTTGAGCTGCTGTTTGCTGTAAATTAATTCCTGATTATTGTTTTTCTATTAGTCATATAATGAGGGAGAGGCATAGAAATTGCCAACATAGCCTTTATGACCACTCTCTGAATTACTAATGAACATCTTAATAAATATATGCATACATCCAGCCTCAGCGTAAAATAATGCACTTACAATTCTTTCTGCTGGTTCACAGCCCGCTACCAGCAGAAGAAACAGCTTCTGTTAATTGCATCACCCAACAGAACTTCTCTGTTCTCAGATGATCTTTTGTTGATCATCCATTAGCATTTCACTTTCTATGTGTTTTTACAGTGTAAAGTGCCAGCATACACAGAAAAGGAGACTCGAAACAGCTGTTTGCAATTTGTTAGTGGCATCTCTCACAGCCACAAAGGTTGGGCTTTGAGATATTTAAGTGTTTATGAATACCAGCACCTTAATGCCAGGCTTTGCTATAGAGAGATTAATTACAGAAAAGTATGGCTACCTGAGGTATTATTTAAGAACTCAGAACATCAAAGATATCAAAAACATCAGGATAAAAATGAGTTGCAGTTAATAGGGGACATAAGAGGTAACATAAAATGTTTCTATAAATATATTAAAAGGAAGAGGATAATGGAGAAAAGTCTAGGCCTGTTACCAAAAGGAAAAGGGAACGAGTAACTCAGAGAACGATGAAGAGTTCAATGACAACTCTGTGTTAGTCCTCTCAGAAATGAAGATTGTGATCTGATATTTAAGATGATTGATTTGAACAATTGGATTTATGTGAATTGGGAAAGAACAAATTAAATATATGGAGGTACGCAAAGTGGCAGGGTCGTATATAGAATCATAGAATCA